>NW_006287680.1:1012340-1039443 GCF_000327345.1 Myotis davidii
AGAGAGTTTGATCTTTTAGTCCAAACCAGGGAATATTACCAATGATAAATTCTTCAGATAACTTCCTGTTGGACATAAATGAAAAATCTGTACAGAGAGCACAGGATTCCTTTCAGGGAAGGGACCCATCTATTTCCATTAATAATTAAAACACATGAGGTGACAGGACTGAGTCCTCTGTGAAAATCCTGGCCAGGTTAAGTGGTAGATTTTGTGATGCTGGTGTCTATTCTCCTGCATCCTCCCTAATGACCCATATACACCCTGAAGAACTGAGTGCCTTCTTACTATTCTCACCCCTACGAAGTTCATTTGATGCCCACTGAAGTTCCTACTCACCTCACAACCCAAAAGACCCATACATGTATGTAAAGCCTTCTTAAGCCTTAGTGATATCAAATTTCAGAATTCTTCCTAGATTAGTTAATAATATTATATACTAATTCAGATAAATTTGTAAATAAATGTCAACAGTTCCAAGTGCTGCCTTTCCTAGATAGAATTTACATCTTGTAGGTTTTATACCTGATAATTTAGGTCAAAGGAAGGAATCAGAGGACAATGGACTTAATTGTAACAGGGCTGATAAAAAGTAATTACCACTAGAACCTAGAATAGATAGTGTTCTAGGTGTTTAATGGATATCATGTCACCTAACTTGCATCTACCTTATGATGTAAATCCAGTTATCATCCCCATTTATAGATTAGAAACTGACACACAGAGGGTTAAGTAACCTACCAAAGTCTACACAGCCAGAAAGTGTAGAGAACTGTATTCAAAGACAAGTAAGTGTGGGTCTGTAGCCAGATATCTAATTGCTATATAGCACAATGGGAAAAGAACATTTGGTGATGTGCAAATAAATGAAGATGAAGCCAATGAAAATAGAAAAAGGCTATTTATTGAGCTGTTATTAAATATCAATATATCTATATCTATATCTATATCTATATCTATATCTATATCTATCCCTAATGTGCAAATAGACTGAACGATGGAACAACCAAACAACTAAACAACTGAACAACCAGTCACTATGATGTACGCCGACCACCAGGGGGTGCGCGTGGAACATGGCTGACGTCTGCAGCAGGCGGCAGAGCAGGGAACATGGCAGGTGTTGGTGCGGCGGGAGGGTGGAGCAGGTGAAAAGAGATGCCATACCAAGGTTGGGCACCGGTAGCTGTCATCGGGGTGAGCCTCTGGTGGTTACTGAAAATTCTTTGCTCCAGCACACCGTGGTCCCACCCGACAATCACACCTGCTGCTGGTGCTGGAGCTGCTGCTTGCACCCACTGCTGGCTCCTGGTGCCAGCCTCAATTGCTCAGCGCTGTCAGTAGGTGCAAACAGTGGCTGCCAGCCCCAATCACGCCTCAGGGCTTCTCCACCTCCCCCTACTCCTGAGGAGTGATTGGGGCTGGCAGCCACCGCTCACACCCACTGCCAGTGCTAGCCCCACTCACACCTGCAGCCAGCGCCAGAGCTGCTGCTCACACTGGCTGCTGGTGCCTGGTGCCAGTCCTGATCACTTGGTGCCCATCAGCAGGTGAGAGCGGTGGCTGCTCTCCCTGATTGCCCCTGAAGGCTTCTCCACCTCCCCCTGCTCCTGAGGGATGATCCCACCTGCTGAAAGTGCCAGCCCCAATTGCTCCACACCATCAGCGAATGTGAGTGGGGCCTGGAGTGGGGCTGCTGGCAAACAGGTGACTGGGGGGGAGGGGGCGGCGCAGCAGGCGGGGGTCGCGGAGGATGGGCTGAGACCTGCCCCTGTGCCCACTGCAGTCTCCCGCCCACAGTTCCTTTCAATGTGCATGAATTTGTGCACTCAGCCCCTAGTATCTATATAAATATATATGTAAAAAAAGCAGGTCAATGTCTTTTGTGTTTTGGTCAAGACTCAAAGGCAGGGAGAGAAGTAGGAGGGCTTTATAGAGGAAAAGTAGGAAGGCTCCAGGGATGCACTGATTGGAGGCTGTTGGTACAGGGAAGCTGTAGGTGGGCTACTAGAAGTGAACTTCCTATGTGATTAGTTAGAGGTGCATACTTGTTTTTTTCTGGTTAGTCCTAAGTTGGAAACAGATACAAAAATTAGGAAAGCTATCACTTATTGATCAAGCCCTGATCGTTTTAGGTCAATTGTTATAAGGGTTTGTGGGCTCGTGTTTGACTTCCTGGACTATGTTCTGGAAATAGTAGTTTGACTCCTTACAAGTCGGACTTGGAAGGTAGCTTCCTGAGCTGGTTACTGAATAAGAGGTTGGTTTCTTGGACTGATTGCTGCAGACAGTAAGTCATAGTTCTATTTTTATATGTAATCTGGTCATTGTCACTCTGTATATTCAGTCTCTCATGCAGAGAGTCCTCTGGACTCATTCATTTGCCTCCAGCATGGAAGGAGGCCTCCTGCTGGAAAGGGATCTTCAGCTAGCAACAGGGTTTTTTACTGAAGCAGGTTGGTGAATTAGGTAGAAGTTTTGATTTCTGGCAAAAAGATATCTGTTGTGTTTCCTTGTGCTGGTCTCTCCTATGCTACTTAATATTTGCCTGGCAGAGAAATTGTTATTTCTAATCATGCCCCCAAAGTTAACGTCAAAGGCTGGCCAAGGTCCTAGCTGGTAAAGAAGGAAGGGAGAACATTCTCTTTCCATTTCCTCTGCATAAGCTAAAACGCAAATCTCAAAATTATCACACAAGTGAGTTCAGCCATTGGTCACCTGCACAGCAGCCTCTAACCTTTCATTAAGTTAGCAGATGGTTCTGTTTGCAAGAGGATCAAGCATATCCCAGAGAACCTCAAATATAAGCAATACAGGCAGGCACTAAATGTGTGCTGAGCACATACTCTGTGTTCATTGTGATAAAGGACGTAGAATATAATGCCTCTGCTTCAGAGGGCCCTACAGCTTTTATGTGTGATGCCATTTTTCATTGACTAGAGCGAATGATAAACAAATTCAACACTAAGCATCCAGTGAGTTTTGCCTTGAGAAATACATGAGCCCCTAATGAGATATGGCTCTAGCTGTGATTTTATTGCCTCTTTCTAACACGAAGTTAATATGAAAGTGCTTGCATTTGGGGACATGAATCAATTACATACCCACAACAACTACAGATGTATGTGACATTAAAGGTATGCCAGCATGCTATCTATTATAAATGTTCTGATGTAACAAATGCCAGGGACTAGTGTTAAAATCGGATTCTCATGCAAAATAAACAATGGATCCTTCTAGCCACCAGGTGAGCACAAACCCAGAGAAGTACATTCCCCATTGGCAGTGTAGGCGAAATGCTGGTAAGGCATGAGGTGATTGATCAAGGCCATGGCCTTACTCCCCTGGGCAGGGAGCAATTTGGGACCAGGGAAAGCGTTACAGGAGAGCAGATGTAAAGACTATTTGGTTACATAATGTGCAGTTTGACTAACCTGGGTTCTAACCTTATTCAGTTACTACTTAGAGGAGTGACTTTGGGAAAATTGCTTCCCTTTTGGGGCTTCAATGGACATTATACCTGACAGAGCTACCTTGGTAATATATGTGTGATATTTTTTATAGATTTGTGCAGAGGCATGTAAAGTGTTTTAAATAAAAATAATCCATGTAGAAAACTATTAGTATAATAGGACTAGTATACATTAAAATGATGGCTACATAGAAAAAAAATGAGTGGAAGATTAAAGGAAGAAAAGGACAAGCCTAGAATTTTGCAACTTTCTTACCATTACCTATGGAGACAGAGATAACAGAGAAGAGAATTTTCCTTTTATAAGCCACAAAGGTAACAGAAAAAGGAGTGTAAGAGATCACTCTCTAACCAGTGTTGAAACCAAGTTAAACATTCCTTCCAATAGCACATATAAAAAATAATACCCTGATTTGATATTCTGCTGGTGAAAAGTGGCAACATAACCTCAGTCCAGTCTTTCAGGGACACTTGAATGAATGTCTAGGTGTCTACATGTGAAAGAGAAGATTTTGACCAGCTATCCTTTTTATTCTTATGCCTGAAATGCCTGGCTTCCTAATAACTGTAATACACAGATCTCAATGGGTATTCTGCTTCTCTTTGATGGACACATAGAACTAAGCAGTCAGCCCTGGCAACTTGTCAGCTCTTCATGATCACTTGGTGCATAAAATGAGAGACCACAATAACACCTGCAAGATTGTGCTTTCTGTTTTTAATGTATGGATTCCCATTGCTACCTTAAAACATTCATTTGTGATTTATTTTGAAAGCTATACATGATCTATGAGATACATGTGGGCAGTTGGGTGTGTGTGTGTGTGTGTGTGTGTGTGTGTGTGTGTGTAAAGATATGCAATTACACAACACATCCCTGCTCAGGTTACAGAGGTTACTCTCAGATATAAATATTCCACTTAAATGTGGTATGGCTTGTAATCCTGTAACCAGATTAATTCGATATCTGCCTACAGTCAAAAGAAACCCAAACAAGGTCCACTATAAAAGAAATGACACCAAGTATGTTTCTCTAAATAAGAAAAAAGATGTATTAATTAGTGAAAAATTATGTCGTTTTATAACCAATTAGTGGGTCACCCACTGCATTATGCTCAACAATGAGCCTGAAAAAAATAAAATAAAATACAAAGCCACAAGTAAAGTGATGCTTTTGTTACATTTCTTGACTTCTAATCATAATTTCTTATTGGGTTGATATTATCCTAAGAATATAAATAGATATATAATCTTTTTATGGTAAGAGAGTAAACTTTCAAATAGAAGACAATTATTTTTAAAAAGAGAGAGAAGTTCAATATTTTCAGGATGAACAAGATAGCGAAGCCACTGAAGGAGGCTTTTGGCAGTGCACTAAGAAATAATAGCAGTGTGCCCTGGCAGGTGCAGCTCAGTTGGTTGGAGTGTCATCCCATGCACCAAAGGGTCACAGATTTGATTGCCAGTCAGGACACATACCAGGTTGTGGGTTTGATCCCAGGTCGGGATGCATGCAAGAGGCAACCAATCAATATTTCTCTCTCACATCAATGTTTATCTCTCTCTCCCTTACTCTTTCTCTAAAATCAATTAAAGAATCCAATTAAAAAATGAGCAAAGGACCTAAATAGGCACTTCTCCAAAGTGGACATACAGATAGCCAAGAGACATATAAAAAAAATTGCTCAAAGTCACAGATCATTAGAGAGATGCAAATTAAAATGATAATGAGGTATCACCTCACACCTGTCAGGATGGCTACCATCAACAAATCAACAAATGGCAAGTGCTGGTGAGGATGTGGAAAAAAGAGAACCCTAGTACACTGCTGGTGGGAATGCAGACTGGTGCAGCCACTGTGGAGAACATTATAGAGTTTCTGTAAAAAATAAAAATGGCGCAGTCATTTGACCCAGTGATCCCACTTCTAGGAATATATCCTAAGAAACTCGAAACACCAATCAAAAAAAATATATGCACCCCTATGATTATAGCAAAGGACCTAAATAGGTACTTACCCATTTAGGTACTTACTAATTTAGTACCCATTAGTATATGAGTGAATTTAAAAAAGCTGTGGTACATTTATATCATGGAATACTATGCAGCAGTAAAAAAGAAGAATCTCTTACCCTTTGAGACAGCATGGAGGGACCTGGAGAGTATCATGTTAAGTGAAATAAGTCAATCAGAGAAAGACAAATATCACATAATCTCACCCATATATGGAATCTAAGTAACAAAATAAACTGATGAACAGTGTGGATCCAGAGACATGGAAGTGTCGAGTAAGACTCCCTCCACGTTCTGCGTAGTGAAGGCAATAAACAGTTTCCCACATGAAAGCATGGAACAGAGTGCAGAATCTCAGAGGGAAAGCAGGGAAGGGTGGGTGGGTGAGTGGGAGATAATCAACCAAAGACCTTGTATGCATATATGCATAACCCATGGACACAGACAGGGGATGGTGAAGGCCTGGGGCGGTGGGCAGGGGCACACTGAAAGGGGTTAGTGGGGGGGAAAGAGGACATATGTAATGCTTTCAAAAATAAAGATTTATTAACAAAAGGGAAAAAAAAACACATATCCTTGGATGAGGATTAAGGAAAATAAAAGAAATCATTCCAGCAGATGCATGAGTTCTGGCTGAAGCAGTCCTTAAATGAAGAGTATATCAAAATAAGGCATGTCTATGGTTAAAGGCACTGAGACAAGTGGGAATATGCCCCCAGAGGAGGAGTGTAATGTTGGCTATATTCCTAGAGAATGGTATCAATCAATTCAATGAGAGGTTCCAATAGCAGACCCTGTGCTGAGAACCCTCAGGATATAGGGTGACTCTAAGAAGAGTCAGGGAAAGAAATTTGACAAGCACTTCAAAAAATTATTCATATCTAAGGTACCTGGTACCAATAATCCATTCAAAATAGCTTTAGAAGTACTGGGGCTATATATCCAATGGTGGTTATCTGTGAAATTGCTGCTAAACACTTAATACCATTGCCTCAGATTGCCATACAATGGGTGTTATGCAAATTCACACAGTGCAGGGTAATGTGGCACTCATCACGAAATGATCTCTATATTGATAATTTTACTCACCAAATTTTGATAAAGAACCTATAGAGAATAGAGCATGTGCTTTTGTTCACAGAGTGCAAACATCTTTTTCAAGAGATATTAATTTGGACTAGATCGATGCAGATTATGGGGAGAGAATTTTCATGGTCATTGGTGAATTTAAGTCCAGGACACTTAGTTAGATGAACTTTGTACTTTTAATGGTAAACTGACCACATCTATAGTAATAAAAGGGTAATATGCTAATTAGACTGGACATCATTCTGGTCATCCTTCCTGACAAAGCCAGAGCTGGAAGGAAGCAGCCCAGGTCCTGGGTGCCAGTGGGAAGCTGGTGCTGGCAGCTGGGGAAAGGAAGGCCTACTCTTGCATGAATTTTCGTGCTTCAGGCCTCTAGTTATAAATGAACTGGTTGTAAGTGTTTGAGTGAGTCAAAGCATGTTCCACTTATACTCTGCATGGCCATGTGCTGTGGGGCAAGGAGCCAGCTCATCCAGACAATTACATGCCATAATTACTCTCTAGTTAAGAACACAATATATTACAATGGATTTACATGTTGTAGGTACATTATTTCCCTGACTTGTGTTTTTAAAAAGTACTTAACACAAACCTTCCACACACACACACAAAAAAAAGAGGATAAAGGGAATGCAAGTACCTAATGTACATATTCCCCCCATAATTGTTCCTTGAAACTTTATTTTCAAGGAAGCAACTATGAATGAAATGATTTTATGTGTATGTTGGAGAGTGGGGATGTTAGGAGAGACAAGGGTTTTTAATCTTGACCCCACTCAAAACTTGCCTATCAAGAAATATCCATTACAATGTCCTGGATCATTTGGTTGGAGTTTCATCCTATACACCAGACGATGGCAGGTTCAATTCCTGGTAAGGGCACATACCCAGGTTGTGAGTTCAATGATCCCTAGTCAAGGCCCATATGGGAGGCAACCAATCAATATTTTTTTATTCTTTCTCTCTCTCTCTCTCTCTCTCTCTCGCTCTCTCTCTCTCTCTCTCTCTCTCGCTCTCTCTCTCTCTCTCTCTCTCTCGCTCTCTCTCTCTCTCTCTCTCTCTCGCTCTCTTTTTCTCCCTACCTCCCCCTCTCTCTCAAATCAATAAAAACATATCCTTGGTAAGGATTAAAAATAATAATAAAATAAGAAATATCCATTATGGGCTTTTTATTGTTTTACCTGAGCAGCAATCCACCTGAGACCATCTGACCAGCCAAGCTGTATACTGAGTTGCCACACGACACAGTAATTACCTTAATTGGTTCTACAATGGTAAGAAATATGTTTTGAACAGCAGGGGATTTTATTTCCACTGACTTTCTCCTTCAACAAAAAGTTAACAAATAAATGTTGGCTTGCCTCCCAAATGTATACAACAGGACATTCAAAAGCAAAGCACAGAAACAGAAGGTCCTATGTCTTTTAGCTCAGTGTCTTTTTAAGATGCAACTTCTTCTTTAAGTGTACAGAGCAGTTGCCTCTTTTTCACAGGGAGTCACCCATGTGAGAGCCACTTGGTCTCTGTGGAAATCTCATCACTGTTGGGCCCTTCTCCCAAGAAATATCATTGCCTTTGTTCTTAGAACACCACAGAATACAAGTAGCTTGACAGTGCAATAATTTTTTTCACCTCAGTGAAAAATTCTATTTTAATGTCTATTTTTCTGAATAGCTTATTCATCACATATAAGCATAACAAATGGACATAAGACACTGGGGAATAGGGGAGGCTAGGGGACTGTCTAGGGCGGGGGGGAAAAATGGACACATATGTAATACCCTTTGTAATAAAAAATAAAAAAAATATATAAAAAAAATCTGTAAAACTATTAGGTCTATTGTTCTCTAACCTTTTCTATTGAGCAAGTTTTGCTTTATTCTATATGAAATATTTATGATTCCACTCTTTAAGAGCTAACATTTTATCATGTGACATAGAATAAAAGCATATGCACAAATTATCACATTTACATGCAGAGATAAATATCACTCATAAAAGGTGTGGCTCTATTTAAAAGCTTATTTTGGAGTTTACCTTCTATAGAAAGAATAGGCAGCAAGTTGCTTGTGCTATTGCTCTGGGGATTCTTTAATTATTAAAACATAAAACTTTGCATGGCAAGAAAAAAAAAGAAGGTAAGAAATAAATGGGAGCAAGTTAAAGGGCATAGAACCCTGGATGATCAGCCAGGGGCTATTGGTTCCAGTCCTGACTCCAGCACTAATGAGCTTATGACTGTGGGACATCATTTAATCTTTCTTGGCCGCAGTTCCCTCATCTATTAAATGGGCCAGAGAGTCACCAAAGTCCCTCCTACCCTAACATACAATCCAAAATCATTCATTGTCAACCTCCCTGTTTATAATTACTACTGCAAGCATGCATTTGCTGGTTCTTATTGCTTCTTCCTGAAGGGGATTTGTTATGGTCTCAGCTTCAGATTTCAACCTTCCACTGCCTAAACACCAAGATAATCATTCAGCCTTTCCAAGTAGAGAGAGTAATTCTAATTGGAGAGACAAAGCTTTAAGTGATTCTAATAAGGTTTTATTTTTAATTATGTATATTCTAATCAATATCCTGAAAGTAGAAATACTTCAGTACATTTGACATATTTGAACTTGAACAACTTGACCAGAAGCACCATTATTTTATGGTTATGGGAATCAGTATTTTTAAAAATTATATACAAACTGGTGGCCCGGTGCATGGATTTGTGCACATTGAAAGGAAACTAATTAGAAGAAATATTTTAATATTGCTATTCACCCTTTCTCTATAATAGAAGTGTCAACCAAATTCATGATCAACAATGACAGATTGAAACACACATGTGCAATTGGTGCCAGTGAGAGCTTTATATGTATCGCACTTGCAAGAGTCAACTTAGCCTTTTATATATATAAAATAAACTTGCTTAATAAGCCCTGCTTTCTGATTTAGCTAAACTTTTTCCAGCCCCGTGAAGCACCTCAACTTCTCTTTCAGTTAATTGTCAACAACACAGCAGTAAATATCAACATGAAGCAGATTATTATTATAGATCATGCAGGGAAAACAAAGGGTAAAATATTTAACTGTAGCAGTGTTTGACTATATTCTGCACAGTGAGAAAACCTGAAGTCATTTTCAAGGTCCACCATTTCTTACTTCCTTTCAGTCATATCGAGTTTCTAAGCTTTCTAAATCTCCATTTTTCAACCAATGAAAAGAAAATAAGATTCCACTGAGTCTCCTATGTAACTACTCTGAGACTTCTGTGAGGATCAAATGAGATGAGGCATGGGAAAGCGCTTCACAGACATTTGTTTAAAGTGTAAAATGTTTATACCTAGCTATAAAGCAAGTCATTCTCCTGGGCTAAAAAAACTCCAAGGAGGCTAGTCGCTGGGGAGAGGAAGCCAGGCATTGCTACATGATATCATTCCTTGGTGCCCACAGCCACTGTTTCTGGGCTGGGCTGGGCTGTGAGCCGCATTTTGTGCCATGGGGTCTGGCAGCATCGGCTGCAATTTGGTGGGGTGTCGCTCTGGGGTGGTGGTGGGGCCTGCATCCCACTTGTGGGAAGCTGAGTGTTGCTTTATGGGTGCCAAGTCTGTAGTGCTGTTTCTCTGTGAATGGCCAGTGCACATCATGGTAGGTCCTGTGTTGAGTGTCTTCCCCCTGGTGGTCAGTGTGCATCATAGCGATCAGTTGGGCAGACACTTAGCATATTAGCTATATATATATATATAGTTTTATCTTCCAGGTTGGATCAAGAATATTCCCTGGGCTAAGATTAGATCATGATTGCTTATTTCTTAGAAAAGTGATCAAAGTTGTCTTAATGTCTCTTTTGAGATTGGGTTTAAGCTATTTTAGTTTTTCTAAGTAAATGTCTATTGTATATCTTGTACTTCGTTTTATGCCATATAGTACCTTCAATTGTATAAGTATGTTTAGTGTGGAGAAATATGCTATTTTAATGATTAATAAAGTAAATAAAAAGCAATTTGTGACTTCTTCCTCTTGATCAACCCCAATTACAAAAAAAACTTCATTCTGGACAAAGATTAAATAAGATTGAATGTGAATTTGTTTCTTAGAATCTTGTTGGGTGGTTAACAGTTGTTACAAAGGGATCAGCAGATGGCAATAGGAAGTTTAGATTTCATCTCATGGAGCAGAAAGACATGGACTTTGGGTCAGGACTTTTTGTGTTCTGGCTCTGTCAGCTTATACCAAACTAGAGGCCCAGTGCCTGAAATTCGTGCATGACGGGGGGGGTGGAGTGGGGGTGGTCCCTCAGCCCAAACTGCATATTCTCCAATCTGGGAGCTCTCGGGAGATGTCCAACTGCCAGTTTAGATATAAAATAAACTTAGGGATCAGGCCTAAACTGGCAGTTGGACATCCATCTTGCAATCTGGGACCTCTGGCTCCTAACCATTCACCTGCCTGCCTGCCCTAACCACTCTGCCTGCCTGCCTGATCCCCCTAACTGCCCTGCCCTGCTGGCCTGATCCCCCTAACTGCTCTCCCCCGTTGGCCTGGTCACCCCTAACTGCCCTACCCTGTTGGCCTGGTTGCCCCTATTAACTTTTTTTTAAAAATCATATCCTGTTCACACACAATTGTATTTGACTTCCTTATTGGCTTCTTCCTGTCACACAATTTTTCTCTCTCCTTTATGTAACACTTTTTCCTATTCATTCATCATTTATAAACTTTTCTTTCCTCCTTATTTCCTACTTCTGTTCCATCATCCTTCTTCCCATCTTTCTCCTACCCTCCCTCCCCACATTCCTTCTTTCCTTTATCTTTACCCTTCCCTCCCTCCCCTTTTCCTTCCTTCCCACTTTAATTTTTTTCTTCACTTCCTCCCTCAGACCTGCTTTACTCCCTCCCCCATTTCTCCCATCTTCCCATTCTCCTTTTAAGCTCTACCAGCTCTTCTTTAAAACTTTTTGTCTTGCCATAACCGGTTTGGCTCAGTGGATAGAGCGTCAGCCTGCAGACTGAAAGGTTCCAGGTTTGATTCTGGTTCAGGGCATGTACCTTGGTTGCGGGCACATCCCCAGTAGCGGGTGTGATGTTTCTCTCTCATAGATGTTTCTAACTCTCTATCCCTCTCCCTTCCTCTCTGTACATCCACATTCCTCTCTACTTACTTCCACTGTTTTAATATCCATCTACCTGCCTAATCATTCACTATCATTTATCCTTTTTTCTTTTCTGACTCTTACTTTTAAAATCTGTCTCCAGTACACAACTATACTTGATTTTCATTATAGCTCCTACAGTTCACTCACACATCCTCTTTTCTTCTTTAACTCTGCTATCTACTGACTCCTTTATAAACTTCTTCTCTTCCTCCTTCCCTTCTTAAGGCTTCTGTTGGGGGGTGGGGGGGGTTAACCCCCAGACCAGGGCTCAGCCCCGGCCAGGTATTCGCTGCTCCCCTGTTTCCCAGCCTCCCCACCACTGTCCTGCTCCCATTACCTGCCCAGAATACCTGGCCCAGAGGGTGGCCAAGGCCCGCATGGCCTGGGCACTGCTGCTGCGAAGCAGGAGGGCTCCCCCAGGAAGGCCTTGGACCATCCTTCACTCCCTCCCAGACCCATGGGCACTTCCCTGCCATAGGCCACCACTGCCCTCCTCCCACGTCTGGGCGGGGCTCTCTGCTCCACAATGCCTGCACCCTGCCCCTCACCTGGGCTCACCTGCTCCGCCCTCTTTGGTCACCACCCTCTTCGGCATGCAGTTTCCTTCCCCTCCTATAGTATCCTATCCTACCCTGGGCCTTGCAGCTGCCTGAGCAGAGGCGGGAGACGCAACCTGCTGATCCAGGCATGACATGCTGCTGTAATGGACAAATTTGCATATTCCTCTATTATTAGATTAGATATTTTACATCTCTGACCCTCAGGTTCTCATTTATAAAATGGAGAGACAGAGGCAGTTAGAGAAGATGTCTTGGGTAGTATATTAGTTTGGTAGGGCTTCCAGAACAACATTTTATTTTTTCATGGTTCTGGAGGCTGGAAGTCCAAGATCAAGGTGTGGGCAGGATTAGCTCCTTTTGAGCCTTCCCTCCTTGGCTTGGGGATGGCTGCCTTCCCTCTGTGTTGTCACCGCTGTCCCGCTGTGTGCATGTGTCTGGTATCATTCTCTCTTTGTCCACAATTTCCCTTCTTATAAGGACTCAGTTTTGTTGGATTAGGACCCACCTTAAAGACCTCACTTTTACTCCATTACCTATTTAAAGATTTTATGTTCAAATACAGTCACATTTTGGGAGGTGAAGACTTCAACATATGAATTTGGGGGGGAACAGAGTTTTGGGGAAACATTCTGAGATGCTATCTACATGCAGCAGATTTATGGGGCAGGGATGGGAAATCTCAGAAACAAAAAGCAAAAGAAGTGAGGGAAGCAAGAGCAGGCAGTGGGAGAATTTCAACCATGATAGAGTCGTAACGAAGGTCTGCATTGATCCCACATCAAGCTTTGGAGCTAGGATGGCCCTTGAGAGTTATCCTGAGTTGGGCAAGTGGGTGGGGTCTTTGCACCTTGATGTTAACATCAAGGAAAGGCACACCCTCCAGGGGAGGAAAGGAGGAGTATCCTTGGGCCAGGAAACTTCCCTCATTTGAAGGTTATTTGTCTAAGCCTTCAGCTTGCTTTGGTCTTGAACGAGGAAAGCAGGGTGGTGTGCACAAGTCCATTAAAGAGCTAAATGCCAATTTGACCATCGTATAGAAATGTGATGAGGACTTGCTGAGGCAAGTATAATCCTTGGCAGGTGGTGGGATCTCTATTGACATCATTTCCCTTCCGCAGTCCCAATCTTCCCGTTCCACAAGCCCCTTCCTTAACAGCAAGATCCTCAATCAGTGGGAAATCCTGGCCTCCCACACACCTCTACTTAATGTGTTTCTGCTGAAGAGGGACAAGAGTCCCAGGGAGCTGGTTTTCAGGGACTTTCCAGTGTTGATATTTAACTTCCCTGCCCTCTGACCTCCCTTCTGTCATCCAGATAGATCAAACCCACAATCCATAAACTCTCTGAACTCTTTATAAAAGGAGCTCTTGAGGGAGCTGCATGCTGCTCCCATACAAAGCTCAGTAATTTTCAGGGTGTTTTTTTATGATGATGATTATTTTTAATAATACCCTACATTTAACATTTCCCATTTGCAGAGCCATGGAGAAGAGCTTGTGGAGCAGAACGTGCAGTGAGCACAGGAGGAAAACAAAAGAGGAGTGGGTGGGTTCAGACAAAGGGGTTGCCTTGTATGTCTGACACAAGGCTTTGTGGTGGATGTTGATCAGTGCAAATGAAAATCCAACGGGGAGAGCCACGTGCCTCTCCAAACTGTGAAATAGTGCTTCTCGGCAGTGAGTCCTTGGGAGGAGGAACAGTTAGGCTTAGAGAAGCTAAATGGCAGCCCATTGTTATAGAAGATGTAACCTAGCAATGAATGGATGGGGAGAAAGAAATGACTTTAAATAAAGAAAGGCTATGTGTGGAAGTGAAAGAAACACATAGTATCCTTCTTTTCTCAGCTTTTCCTAATGGAAACTAGCAGGACATAAATGGAGATTTGCCCCATGTATTTGTTCTCCCAAGGACAAGACCTCATGTGGCCTCTACTTCAATACTACCTGGACATGGATCCTATTTCCAGGTGTTAACTCACACTCACAACGTAAAGTAGGATGAAAAAGCAAAATGGTTCAAGCCATGAAAGGAAACAGTTTGTTCTGACCTCCAATGAGCCTCCTGCGTGGTGAGGGGGTGGCATGAAACAGTTATATCCTTGTAATGGACATATGGGAGAAAAGGATCTTTCACATGAAGTGACTCAGGGATCAGAGACAGTCCCAAGGCAGCATTTGGCTTATTGGGCCACCATTTCCCTTCTGACATTGTTCACTAATTCCTCATTTAATTAGTCAGCTCAGGCTTCCATAACAAAATACCACAGACTTAAAAAACAGATATTTATTTCTCCCAGCCTCAGAGCCTGGGATTCCAAGACCCAGGTACCAGCAGATTCTGTTCCGCATTGAGCTTCTCTATCCAGATTTCACATAGCTGCCTTCTCACTGTGTCCTTGCAAAAGGTAAAAGTGGGAGAAAGGCAATAAGCGCCCTGGTGTCTTTTATTTTAAGGGCACTAATCCTATCAAGAGAGCCCTACCTCAGGACCTTATCTAACCCTAGTTACCCCCCAAAGGCCCCAGCTCCTGATTCCATCCCATTGGGGAGGGAGGGAGGGCTTCAACGCCTGAAAATGGTGAGGGCCAAGATTCAGTCCAAGCACCTTTTATGCTAGAGAGAAGGAGAAAGTGGGGATACTCTCTGAGAGATAACATAGTTAGGAAAGTAAAATACTTCCCCAAAGACTTGACTTAGCCAGGATCTGAGAGATGAGCAGAGGACAACTAGGAAAGAGCATTTGAGGCAACTGAGCAGTATGAGCAGAGGCCCCAGGAGGGAAACAAGGCACGTTCAAAGCCTGAAGAAGGCACTGCCTCTGGAGCAGAAAGCTCAGGAAAGTGAAATGGGCAAAGGGTTGTTGGGGGCCAGACCTGACAGGGCCCTACCAGGCCTGCTAAGGAGCTGTCATTACCCAGCACAATGTGAATCCTCCGAAAGAATTTGCACATTTAAAGTTTCCCATCTGCAGAGCTCTGGAGAAGAGCATGTGATCGTATTTACTGTTTGAGATTGTCCTGCCTCCATTGTGAAGAAGAAACTAAAAAGTGACCTGAATTGGAAAAGATACTAGTATACAACTGGGAATAATTGCAATAATCCATGCAGGAGATGGCGATGGCTCGGACGAGAATAGTGATGGTAGGAATGATGTGTGAACTGACTCAGGAGTTATTGAAGAGGCAAAGGAGGGGACATGGTTTGGCAATAGAGTAGATACTGGGGACAACGGGGAGGGAATTGGAGATTAGAGCCCTGGCTGGTTAGTTCAGGCTCGGTTGGTTAGAGTGTTGTCTCAAGACACCAAGGTTGTGGGTTTGATCTCCAGTCAGGGCATATAGAGGAAGCAAAATCTCTCTATCTCTATCTATCTATTTATCTATCTATATCTATCAACCTCTGTCAAATCAATAAATAAAAAATAAAGATCTCAATATCCTTGACACCTGACAGAAGAATCTGGCCCAGATGTGTGCATTCGGTACATTTCAGATCTTATACCCCTCAATCTTCATGTGGAGCCCCAGGGCATACCTCCCATAATTAGAAAGCACATATTTCCCATGGCCTTGGGAAGTCCTTGGCCAATTTGCTCTCAGACCTCCTCTTCACCCTTCTCCTGCTCTACTCTATATGCAGAGAGACTGGTTCTGCAGTCTTGGTTTTCCAGGCTCACTCGTGGATGCTTTTGGCCACTGGGAGGTCCTCTAGAGCAGTGGTTCTCAACCTTGGCTGCACATTAGAATCACCTGGGAATCTTTTGAAAATCCTGATTTCTGGGCCTCATCCTCCAGAAATTCTGTTTCTTTGTTATGGGATGAGGCCCCAATATTAGTAACAAAGAAACAGAATTTTGGGATGGGAGGTGAGTTGGTTGCATAGCCAGGAAGAAGAAAAATGTGGATACATCTCTAAGTCTCAGGAAATATCTATTCTCTGGGATTCCAGCTCCTGCAGAACAGATCTGCCTTGATAGTCCGGCCCTCTGCTCCCAGGACACTACTTTTCCTTATTGTGCCCCAGACTAAGAGTCATAGTGATTTTCTGCAGTTACCAATCTCCAGGTGATTTCACTCTCCCCTATTTGCCTTCTCAACTCTTTCATTGCTTATATAACTATTTCCCCGAATTAGCATCCATCTGTTTGCCAGGTTTGACCTTATTTTATGCAATTCTGAAAGTCACTAAGACCAGAAATACAACTCTTCCAACCACTTATCAATGCCTGAAATTCATTTGTTTCCTCCTCTATGAAATAGAAGACTTAAGAAGCAAATAATCTGAGGAGACTTTACAAATTGAATTACTCACAGGACATGGTATTTTTCCCCCCATAGATCAGTATATATTTGGTATAAGTAAACAAGTCTGCAGTGGCGGGGGGGGGGGGTTGTAGAGGAGTGCTAACAAGAATCACAGGGGGAAGGACAAGGACTAAGGAAGGTAGGGAAAAAAGTGTAACATGCTAAAGATTTACTTATTTCAAAATTTGCCACAGGCAAGCCACAGGGTGACACCATTGCTGAACATATATTGGAAAGAATGACACCCAAGTGTTAGGTGAGTAAACAATTAAACAAATAAATGTAGGATCTCAAGAGGAATAGTTATAAAGCTCCATTAGCAAAGAGAAGCGTATGAGACCAAATGTCTGTTCTGTTTATTTTTTAACTTTATCTATGGTCAAGTTAAAATAATTTCCATCTGAAGTCTATATATACCAAGCTATGATAGCCAATCAGTCTCCATTCTATACTGAATGTCGTTTACAAAAGAACATGTGTTTATATAGTCTACATGTCACTAGTAGACACATGCCTCACATACTGGGGGAGGGAAGTAAAACATGAATCCAGGGTATTTTTGTTCAGAGCTTTTTACACTCATGAGGATAATTCTAGTGTAATACAAAATTGGATTTGCTTCGTTGTAAATATAACCTGTGTTTTAGCGATCTGTGGTATGAATGACTCAGGTTGTGGCTTTTATTATTTTTTATTGAATTTTTTTGGGTGACCCTGGTTAACAAAATTATACAGGTTTTGGATGCACACACACAATAAAGTCCACAGATGATGTGTTGTGGACTTGTGGCTTTTAGAAATAGCTCACATTTATTATATCACTTGGTACATTGAACAAGCCAAATTCTGCAACCCCTGCACCTCCCTTTATGACTTCTCTCTCTCTCTCTCTCTCTCTCTCTCTCTCTCTCTCTCTCTCTCTCTTCCATCTTATAAACACTGTTAATGCAAGATGTTATAGTAAAGTTCAGTAAACTACAACACATGCCTTGCATACATGAATGGAGCCTCACCTGGCTCTCAGTTGCCATGACCCTCGCCATTCCATTTTCGGTCTTTTCAGGATTTATGTGATTGTATACAATCCCTCATCACTCTCATAGTGAAATGAGAAATAGAAGAAAAATGAGACAGAGATGTGTATATATGTACTTTATTACATGTATACATAGTAGTTTATTGAACTTTTTGAAGCTTTCTGACCACATCGTTGATGATTTGGTAAATGCAAGATTTCCTCTGGGAGATGTGAAGTGTAGGAAAATAAAATGAGATTGGTAGTCTGTACTTAAATGTGTCAAGTAAAAGCTCTTAATAAAAAAATGTTTAGACCGTACACTTTTTAATGGATCACTTCAATTATAATACAGGTTTCCATATATTCATTTCTGTATCAGTTTTTATTTTTGTTTACTCATTCCTTCATAAAGTATTCAGATGCCAAGTATGAATTGGTAACCTCCTGTGTCATTGTGCTTAGTGCCAGTTTTCACGTCCACAGCACCTGCAGTCTGTATCTGTGCTGTCCGAGACAGCAGTCGCCGGCCACCTGTGGCTAGTGAGCACTTTCAGTGTCACTAGTCTGAATTGAGAAGTGCAGTAGTGTAAAATGCACTTTGGATTTCTTTGAGATTTAGTATAAAAATTAAGCAAAATAGTTCATGAATAATTTTTAATTGGTTTTCTTTTTTTTCTATATTGATGAAGGTATTACATATGTGTCCTTATTGCTCCATTGTCCCCCCCTCCCCCGCTCAAGCCCTCACCAAGTCCTTTGGTTGATCTCTCCCCCTTATCCCCACCCTCCCCTACCTTCCCTCTGAGGTTTGATGGCCTGATCAATGCTTCTCTTTCTCTGGATCTGTTTTCATGAATAATTTTTATGTTGCTTACATGTTGAAGTAATTACATAGATTACATATACTTTTAACTGTTAAAAATATATGTTGAAAATTAATTTTAAATGTTTATTTTTATCTTTTTAATGTGGCTACTAGTAAACTAAAAAAATACACATGCTGCTAAGGGCAGTTTAAAAAATAATCACTACCTGATGACAGGTTATAATAAGCACTATGAAATTCAAACCCCTTCCACCACCATGAGGCATGTCTGACCACGTCATTGGTGATTTGGGAAATACAACATTTCCTCTGGGTGATGTGAAGGATAGTAAAATAAAATGAGATTGGTAGCCAGAGAAATTGAATCTAGTACTCACTAGCTCTGTGGCCCTCAAAAAGTTATTAAACTTTCTGAATCTTAATTGACTCATCAATTAAACACCCCACAGAATTGGGGACATAGTTAGGGTAATGAATGTAAAGTACCTAGTTCAGGGCTTGACATATACTAGCTGCTCAAAAATAATACCAATTATTTTGCTTGTTTTTCTTTAATGAAGTATGTAGGGGGGACAAGTGGGTAACACAGGACTGATTTTGCAATAGTGTCACCAACTCAAGCAGCCTCAAAGGTCCTGATACACAGTGGAAATCATATACTGATGCATATTGAGGAAATGCCCCACTAGCGAAGTATTACTTGGTTAGGGCTCACTTCACCCTTTGTTAATTTCAAAACATAAATTTCCAACCCATTCAAATGTCCTACCTGGGAATTACAAGGTAGCATTTATGCCAGTGGCATAATAAGAGACATGAGCAAGGTCCAAGTCCCTCTGCTCAGAGGTAGACTTAATACTTTCACCTGCCAGCCACATTCTGCCCATGTGACTAAGGCCTCCATAACCTTAGCCATGATCTTTGGTAAGCTGCTATAGAAGTATAACAATATGTGCTGAAATTATTATTGAATGCAAATATACCATTCTATGAAGATTTAGACGTCTCTGATAGTTCTCTGTATTTCTAAAAAATATATACTACAAGGCCATCTACATACTGCTTAAAGTTGGATTACCAACCAATTAACCAAGTAAAAGAGGAAATCTTGAATGAAGGCTCAGTGTCAGAAAATCGTCAATCTGATTTATATCTATTGTGACTCTGGGCAGGTTTCCCAAAACTCAGGTCAACTTTCCAAGAATAGCTGTCATTTAATAGTAAACTACAGACTATCCAAAAGGGAATTTGAATCTGAATCCATTCTTTCTAAGGTATGTAGCTCCCCTCTTCCTTTTTCTTTCCCCAGGAGAAGGGTAGCTAGGCATAAATCAAAAATAGGCATTCTAAAAAATGCATGCTATCGTTGCGAAACACAGAATTTATTCTCCACATTGCTACAATATTGTGTATGCCTCTGGAACATACTGAAGTGTTACTAATAGAGAATCTTACGATCTACCATTTCCGTGGGGGAAATCAGTCCACCATCTAACCTTAGTCAACCATACACTCCTTTGTACACTGATGGGATCAGGAATATAATTATCTCAGCTGCCACACCCTTCTTTGATTCTCTCACTTATATATTCCACCTGTAAAGAAATTTTTAGCTTTTTCTCTCTCCTACACGCCCATGTCCAATTGCTCTTTCCCCATCCTGGTTATCCTGCAACCTGAAAGTAGAAGACTTGCTTATCTGATTGGTTAGCATTCCAGGACATTTATCAGGCTGGGTATTATCACTTGCGTGGATTACTACTTTTTAAGGGGTATCCAGACATGTTCCATGTTTGTTTTCTTCCACCTCTTTCATTCATATTTTAGTGCCTTCACCATCCCAGGTACTGTTTTAGTTGCTGAGATAAATAAATGAACAAAACAGACCAAAATCCTTTTCTTAATGGAATTTGTATTTTAGTTCTGAATGATCTTTAATCAACAAGCTCAATAACTTAAAAATTAAGTACCTCAGATGACGATCAGTGCTAAAGAGAAAAATAATGCAGAGAAATGAGAGGGTTGTAGGAGTTTCATTTTAAGTCAGGACAGATGAGTACAATATCACCTAGAGGTGGCTTCTTGACCTAGAATCTAGGTATAGGAACAGACATCTTGCTCCTTTCTTCTCCTTGACTTCATTCCTTCATGTGGCTGGCTAGAGAGTGGTGTAACCTCAAGATTAAATTCTGCAGTAAAATTCTAAACTGTGTGCTCCAATTCCAGCATCTACCAGAGGGCTTCATATCTACTAACATAACTGATCAACCCTGTTCATTGCCTAGTATTCCCTTGGGAATTTCTTCAATGTTAGCAGGGCAGGATTTTAGAAGTGCTGGCGTTTCAGCTATAATAGCTCCAAAATACACTAACACAACACTCTCACACTCTGGCATCATTCTCTCTCCCGCTCATTGGGTAGGGAGGGAGAGCAGAATCCCAATATATAACTGTGAATGATGACTTCTGCCGCCAGGCCTGAGTTTCTAGTTCAGTGAAGAATGAAAAGGCGTGGTTCTGTGCAATTTCAGATAAACAAACATAAGCACTTTGTTTCACTGATAACTGATGTTTTATTGACAGTCCTACATTTTAACACTTTTCTAAAAAAATTACATCTATCATTTCATTTTATCTTCATGAAAATTTTGTTGCATGTGTATAATTATCCACTTCTCTCAATTTTTTAAATATTTTTTATTGATTAAGGTATTATAAATGTGTCTTTATCCCCCCCATTGCCCCCTCATCTCCTAGTCTTGCCCTCACCCTCACCGTCCATTGTCTGCGCCCATCACTTATGCTTATATGCATGCATACGAGTCTTTTGGTTGATCTCTCTCTCTTACTCACACCCTCCCCTACCTTCCCTCTGAGGTTTGAGCATCTGATCGCTCCTTCTCTGTCTCTAGACCTCTTTTTGTTCATCGGTTTTTGTTGTTCATTATAATCTACAAATGAGTAAGATCATGTGATATTTATCTTTCTCTGACTGACTTATTTCACTTAGCATAATGCTCTCCAGCTCCATCCATGCTGTTGCAAATGGTAGGGGTTCCTTCCTTTTTACTGGGGCATAGTATTCCATCGCATAGTCCTCCCTAGATAGCACCCAATCTGAAACGGTCTTGGGTGAGAGGTAAGGTGCTAGGATAAAAAACTGTGATAATGAAAGGGAGAAGAGAGCACCTAAAAAATTACTGATCCTTGGTTATAAGTCATTCTTAAATCACTATTCAAATATAGGACACATACTAAGACTGTGTAATCTATGAATGAACATTCTGTAGGGTGTGTATTCTGTCAGCTTGGGGTCATACAAAGGTGACAAAGCTCAGCTTTCCCCTTTAAAGATCTCCAATACAGATAAAACTAATAATTAATTTCCTTAAAAAATATTCAACATTCTCATTGTTGAGGTTTGTGAGAGGTGATTAAAAGTGTTGATTTCGATAGAAATGTATCATTATTACACTCTGTTCAACAGACAAGAGTGTTGCTCAAGGCTTGTCGCTTGATGCTAGGCATTTTGGGTGTTTTTTTCTATTAAAAATTGCAAGCAGAAGTGTAACATATTAGGCTAGTTTATCTGCATTAAAAATAAAATCTTTCTCTTTTCCATCCTTTTCCTCCCCACGTTTTTCCTCCAATATCTCTGTGTGAATATGAACCACTTCCAAACAAGTTAAACTTGAAGATCTACTTAGTTTCTCGGGCTCATTACCAAGGATTTAAAACCTCTCTATTCATTCACCAACAATGGTTTCCATGGCAATTACTGCAACACATGACATCCCCTGCAGCTCTGCTTAAAAATGCACCAGCAGAAATGGCTACACATCAACACATTCATAGGAAAAGCTAGGCTAGGCAGGTCTCCTCACTGGCACTGAGCATAAGAAATTAATTTTTATTTTAAAAGACAAATCAATCATTTTGATTTCTTTGTGTAATATTGATTTTCTCCTCTTTTTATTTTAACCTATCACACATGTGAAGATATGATTTTGTAGCAAATCACTTTAATTGCATTTATGTGAAAGTGGCCAAGGATGAAGACAAAGTGTTTACCATAATGTCCATAACTCTTTACCCCCTTCATCTGTTTCTGACTCTAGTCATTACTCCTAGCCCTTTCCCCTTCCAAGAGAGACATAAATTCTGAAAGAATAAGTAAAATGCCAAAGTAGAAGCACAAATCTAGCAGAGAATCATGATTTATACAACCTGTCCACCCTTTCTCTTCAACCAAGAAACCATAGTAAAAGCTCTGCATGAATCATTTCATCACGTGCATATGAGATTTATATTTTTTACCATTGTACAAATTAAAAAAATGCATGTTCAGAAAGATAAAGAAATTGAGTCAGAATTGATATTTTTTAAACCCAATTGGCCCAGCTCCAGAGCCCATGCTCTTGAATTAATTGATAAAGAGACTTATTCTCTCACTCAGGTTTGAGTAAAGATAAAGTGGCGAGAGGAGTGCAGTCAAGAGATCTAGGCTATTATCTGAACTCTGGAGAGTCCCTATATACCGTTTGGGATCATCTTAAACAAGTAACTGCAGCATTACTCCTTCATTTTTCTGAGAAATGTTAATAGTGATGTTGACCTGCTTTCCTGGGTCATGTAGCAAGAGACTGTGCAATAAACAATAGGTGAGAGTTTTGAAATGTTAAGTAATGAAGGTGACCAGAAACTTTCAGAGATAGACCTATGCACAGGAAAGACAGAGAGGAAATGTACACAATATGATTTAAAATGAACAGGAAAAAGGGGCTTGCCCAAAGAGAATTCATAGTGTAATTTAATTACCTTCATTCTATCAAGTCCTAAACAGATGTGCTGGATGAGAAATCATGTCCAGATTCTAATTTCTGTGAGACCTAGCTCTAGAGATGTAAAGGTGCCCTGTGAGGAAACTATCTAAGTCATTTCTGGGTGTTTCTGGTCCAAGAATATATAAGTATATAAAACCCTGGAAAACTTTATGTGTGTGCATTAATTTCTCTGCAAGGAAGAATTTTTGACTTGGAGGTTTTCTTTTTAGCAAGCATCAGTTATCTTCAGCTTGGGAGCCTGAGTGTATAATCATTAACTAAGGAGCTATATTAGTTTCATATTAAGGTAATAGTTAGGCTTATCTAATTTTGCATTTGCTTTACTTAGATTCAGTCCTTAATGATGTATTATACATTTAATTAAGGGTCAGCAATTAATGAGGCAGTTGAGGTCACCATACTTGACTTTACGCTTTAGTTAGCAGAATTAGTCATGGTGGTAACTTTGCATCATTTTCTCCTTTTCCTGCACTTTGGAAATTATTGAAAAGATAGCTTTGCAAATAGCACAGAACTGTGTCTCGACACATACTCACCTATATATTTATGTCACAAGCATTTATTCAGTGACTAAGGATACAAAACAGAGTCCTGCATGGTCCTTACATTCAAGGAAGTAGGGGTCTAGGCATAACCATAACAGATATTAACAGGCATCATTTAAAAAGAACTATCGTCTATATAGATATGATGAAGCTGGGGCCCAAAGACTTGAGGATTTCACTTATATGGAAAATGTGTAGAAAAAATGTGTCTCAATTGCCAATGATTTTTCTAAGCCCTACCAAGACAGTATCAAATAAAGGCACTTGGGAATTTTAATTTTCAGAAAAAACATTAAGCAATCACATTTTACAAACTTTTAGATTGGTCATTTTTGTCCATAGCTTACATAAATGGATTATAACTGAATTTTACAGTGGGTCTAAATGACTAGATTTTTGCTATTTGGGGATATTTAAAAAAAACACTTTAGGAAATTGGTTTAGCTTCTTGGAAATAAATAACTCTTCTAGAATGTGTTTCTTATACATAGGTCTACTTAAATATGTTTTTTTAAATATTTTATTGATTTTTTACAGGGAGGAAGGGAGAGAGATAGAGAGTTAGAAACATCGATCAGCTGCCTCCTGCACACCCCCTACTGGGGAAGTGCCTGCATCCCAGGTACATGCCCTTGACCGGATTCGAACCTGGGACCTTTCAGTCCGCAGGCCAACGCTCTATCCACTGAGCTGAACCGGTTTCGGCAATGTTTATGTTTTTGCAGATTATACAAGCTATAGTCAAAACACATGAATGGCATTTTGGCTTTCAGAGACATTCCTGTTTAAATGTAAATATGCATCAGTATACATATTTAAGTATTGGTCACATCTGCTACTAAAAGTGAAGAGGGTCATAACAAAGAGGAGAGTGGTCATTTAGAGAATATAATCTTGATATATAAAAGGCTAAAACTTCCAGATCAATTTATTCTAAATTAACTAATAGATACAACTAAATTTGATGAGTCAAATAAACATCTATAATAATACAAGGGTAATATGCTAATTAGACCAGACAGCCTTCCAGATGAAGCCGGGGCTGAGGGAAGCCCAGGTCCTGGGTGCCTGCAGGCGGCTGGAGGGAAGCTTCCCTAGGTCCTGGGTGCCAGAGGGAAGCCACTACCAGCAGCTGGGGGAAGGAAAGCCTACTCTTGCACAAATTTCATGCATTGGGCCTCCAGTTCCTTATATTGCTCAATTCAGTTTTAATGTTACAACGAACTGAAGAGAGACACTAAGGGAAAGTTTATCTTAAAACTAAAGAATCATGTAAGATTTCCAACAAACACACAAGGAAAAGTGCATTGACTATAATTCAGAAGACCTTGGATAGAATCCCAAGTTGTCACTTATAGTGGTTTCCTCCTATCCTCAGAGGATATATTTAACCATCGACAGTGGATGCCTGAAACCATGGATAGTACTGAAATATATATACACACACTAGGCTTACCAATACCTTTGAGAAAATTCAATATATAACTCAGGCACAGAAGAGATTAACAACAACTAATAATAAAATTGAACAATTATAACAATAAAATAAGTGTTACTTGAATGCAAGCACTGTGATATCATAACAGTCCATCTGATAACCCATATGACTACTAAATGACTGACAAGCAGCGAGTTTATGCAGCATGCATATACTAGACAAGGGATGATTCACATTCTGGACAGGACAAAATGGGATAGCACACATTTCTATCACACTGCTTAGAACAGCGGTTCTCAACCTGTGGGTCGCGACCCCTTTGGCGATCGAATGACCCTTTCACAGGGGTTGCCTAAGACCATCCTGCATATCAGATATTTACATTATGATTCATAACAGTAGCAACATTACAGTTATGAAGTAGCAACGAAAATAATTTTATGGTTGGGTCACAACAGGAGGAACTGTATTTAAAGGGCCAGAAGGTTGAGAACCACTGGCTTAGAATAATATATAAGTTAAAATGTAGAATTGTCTGTTTCTGAGATTTTCCATTTAATATTTTTGGACTTCAGTTAACCATGAGTAATTGAAACCATAAAAAGTAAAATTGCAGATAAGGGAGGGAGTGCTGTATAGATCAAGTCAGCCTTGGTAAGTGTTAAAGTTGAGTTCCCTGGAGAAGCCAACTCTAAAGTAGAGATTAGCCTAGAGGAGCTTCAGTTAGGGGTCCAGTTGGGAACAATATCCAGAGAAAGGAAAGGAAGAAAAGGGATAGAAGCAAAATTGGGCAGAGAGAGTGGAGCTTTTCTGCTGTTTCAATAGAGGCTTCCGTTGGCTCTACTAGAAACTCTGAAGCTGGGATGGCCCTTCAAAGTGGTCTTGAGTTTAGGTGAGGGACCTGGCTTCATAACTCCCACACTGATTATTCATTGGATGGGGCCTCCCTGGAAGGGGCCCTGACTTTGGGCATTGTGTCTCCCTTCAGCAAAGGCAAAAGCAAAGATCCACCTGCCATAGCTGCAGGAGGATAAAGTGTCAAAAAGGGTCTGATTTTTTCTTAAGTTTTTTTGCGAGGTAGTGAGTAGAGAGAAAGGGAAGGGGGAGTTAGGAGAAAATGGATAAATGAACAAGCAAGTTTCCTGTCAAAGATTAGCAAACTAGAGCCCTCAGTTCAACCCAGCATCCGTTTTTGTAAATAAAGTTTTACACATCCATGCCCACTTGGTTACTTATTGTGTATGGCTGATTTCACACTACAACTTGAGTACTTGTGATAGAGAATTTATGTCCCACAAAGCCTAAATGTTTTACTGCCTGGACCTCTACAATAAAAGTCTGCTGACCCTGGTTTAGAGGAAGCAAGATGGAATGGGATCCAGAGTAGATCTGATGAAGCTCCCCTTTGAAAATAGCAGGTGCCCTTTGGGGGATATAATGTGAAAGAAGATATACAGACAGGTAGGTTTGTAGATTTGAGGATGTGGAAGAGAAAAATGTTCCATTTCAGTAGCTTTTAATTTCTAAGTGACAAATAAGAGTGTGAGGGGAGGAGTTCGAAATGTTGAAAAGAGAATGGAGGTTTTGAAGTTCTTGGATTGGAGAGTAAAAAGTTAATTTTACCCAGAAGTGAAGTAGAATCAAAAGAGGTGGTATTGAGTACCCAACTGGAGCGGGTAGCCATAAATTTAAGTTATAAATTTATGTTTTCCCATTACTTGCTACTCGGTTCGAACCCAGGCTCCAGAAAGGGGGTCTCTACCTCACTTGCACTTCCCAAATCTACCGTGGATGTATTTCACTGGTTGAATCTAAATCACGTATGGGAAAGAGTTTACAGCCTCACCT
>NW_006287680.1:1039581-1043739 GCF_000327345.1 Myotis davidii
GGCAGGGAAACCAATCTGGGATGCACCATGATGAGATGCCAAATGTGAAAAGGTTGCTGACCTGAGAACTATGAGTCTGTTGGGTTGTCAAGGAGAAGAGAAAGGCCCCAGCGGCAGAAAGTGAATCAAATCACCTTCTGGATCAATGGTCTGTTGAGCCCTAAAACATTATTGTAAGACTTATTTCTAAGTTTCTCACGCAAGAAGCAGTGGGGAGGCAGCGGTTAGATTAGAATTAGTGACAAGAAAGTGAGAAACAGAGAATAAAAAAACTTCAATTCAAAATTAACCTAGCAACCTAAATTTATTATATGAAAGTTAGCAACAAGATCAGCAATTGGAACACAAATTCACTGCTGGTGAAATTAACTTTATATGTTGAGAATATTCTAAAGGTAAATCAATGAATAGTAACTTTAAAAGTATAATAATTTTTAAAAGAAAATTGACTAAAAGTAGATGAAAGTAAAAGAGATCCACTTAAAAACTATGAATTAAAAATATGATTACTATTTTCTTTTAAATCCACAGAAGCCATAAATACAAAAATAGCATAGTTAAGTAGAGAATTAGTAAATTGGAACTCGTACTGAGAAAATCACCAAGTATACTAATAGGATGTAAACAAGAAGCTAGAAGTTGTAGAATATAGCTTGAGAGGCTTTTACATCAGAAGTAGAGAATGCAGGAATAATGGCAAAACAACATTTGGAGACTTCTGAAATTTTTGCAAAAAGTAAAAAGATAAGTAGCTGTTCATAGATGGAATGTGCACTGTGGATACAAAGTTCAAATAAAATGAACCCACACTGAGATGAGTTGTAATTAAATAAAAGCACATCAAGAATAATGTTAACATCTTAAGAGCTTTTAGAGAGAAAATGAAGATGACTTAAAAGAAACAGACAAGTACACTACTATCAGAATTATTATAAACAGTAACATAATGTTTTCAGCAGTAAATGCCATGCTAACTTCAGAGAACTGAAGAAAAACATAAATGACAACAAGAATCCTGTGTCTAGATTGACTAGAATTTTTTTAATGACAGCAAAACAAAATATCCAGACATTCAAAAACAGAGTTTTTACCACCACAAACCTTTACTACAACTATTACTGAAGAATGCACTGCAAAAGAATAAAAAGTGGATATATAGTTGGCATGAGATAAAAGAAAAAGTGCACTGAGACATGGATTTAAATGTTGACAAATATTAATCACTGTTGACAGTAAAAAGAAAAGGTAAATTCAGTCACCCAGAAAATATAATTTTTCTCCAAAATCTATGTATTTTAAACAGCTCAAGAGTTGACAGAAAAAGTGTAAATAGTTGGGCTTTTATCACATGAATTCAAGAGCAGGAGAGAGAGGTAAGGTTGTTGTGTACGAGGGAGTAGAAATGATGGTGGGCTATGAGTTGTAAATGGAGTTACAAAGAAAGTGAAGGCATCTCAACGATGGTAAATAAGCCAAATGGTGGGATCATTAGGAGTTCTCAGTGTGGTCAAGGAAATGTTGCAGTCAGGATGCTTGTAGGATAGGATATAAGGCTGGGTCAAAGAGTGGATCTTTATAGTAGATTTCAGAAGTATTGTTCTGAGGGGTGGCCATGGGTATGAGTCATAAAGTGAGGCAAAAAAAAAAAATTAAAAATGAGGTCTAGAGAGTGACAGAGTTCTATCATTCCTCAGAATGAATGGGAGAAGGAATGGAGGAGAGGGCAGAGGATCAAGTCTCTGATGAGTGACTAGAGTAACAATGTGATCTGTACATGACAGCAATAAGGAGGAGGAGAAGGTGGAATAGCCTGATGGAGTAGGGTGTTGAAAGAACCTGGGTATTGCCATGAGGGGAAGTTCTTAAATGGGGTGATGTTTAAATTTGCTCTGTAGAATGAGTCTTTCAAGGGTTCCTACTTGCAAGGCTTAAACTAGATGTAGAGGAAGTGAAAACATTCATTTTTTATTGTTAAGGACAGTTTAAGGACTACTGAGCTCCCTTGCTCTTTCTAGATGTTACTAGATTAAATCTTATGACAATTTCAGAATACTTTGATGGGATTTTATGCCTTGTTTACATTATTTTACAATTCCATGAGTATCCAAGGCTATGGAATTGTATATTATTCATTGGGGAAATAATCTCCACCAAAGAGATTCAGAATTTTTTTCATCAAGAAATTTACAGTCCAATTAATAGCAAAAAAATACATCACTATGAGTGCATGCACTTGCATTTTTATTTTTTTATTGATTATATGCTTATCCTATATAATAAAAGCCTAATATGCAAATAGACAGAATGGCAGAACGACTGAACAACCAAACAACCAGTTGCTATGATGTGCGCTGACCACCAGGGGGCAGGCACGGGACATGGTGGGTGTTGGCAGCAGGCAGCAGAGTGCAGAACATGGCAGGCATTGACTGTGACGGGATGGTGAAGTAAGTGAGCAGAGGTGCCAGACTAAAGTGAGGAGCTGGTCACTGTCATCAGGGCGAGCCTCTGGTGGTTACTGAAAATTCTTTGCTCCTGCACCCAGTGATGGTGCCAGAGCTGTCACTGGCACCTGCTGCTGGCTCCCGGCACCAGTCCCAATTGCTCAGCACCGTCAGTGTGTGTGAGTAGTAGCTGCCAGCCCCGATTGCTCCTGAGGGCTTCTCCACCTCCCCCAGCTCCTAAGGGATGATCAGGGTAGCAGCCACCACTCGCACCTGCTGTTGGTGCTGGCCCTGCTTGCACCCGCTGCTGGCGCTAGCCCCAATCGCTCCGCACTGTCAGCAGATGCGTGCAGGGCTGGTGCCATCAGCACGTGTGAGTGGCGGCAGCAGGAGCAGGGCTGCCAGCAGACCGGGGACTGGGGGCCATGTTGGGAGGGGCTAGGCGGGGGCTCAGAGGATGGGCTGAGACCAGCCCCTGTGCCCACTGCAGCCTCACAGCCCACAGTTCGTTTCAAGGTGCATGAATTTGTGCACAGGGCCCCTAGTTATAAATAAAACTAGAAGCCCAAGGCATGAAATTCATATTGGGGGGGGGGGGTTCCTCCGCCCGGCCTGCGCCCTCTCACAACCCGGGAACCCTCACTCCTAACTGCCTGTCTGCTCACTCCTTACCTCTTGGCTTGCTGCTCCTTAGCACTGCCACAAAGGCAGGAGAGGCTTCCACCACCGCCGCTGCACTTGCCAGCCATGAGCCAGCTTCTGACTGAGTGGCGATTCTGCTGTGGGAGCACATTGACCACCAGGGATGCTCTTCCATTGAGCATCTGCCCCCTGGTGGTCAGTGTGCATCATAGTGACCAGTCTTTTTGGTTGTTCAGCAATAAGGATCATTGGGCTTTTATTATATAGACGAGAGGCCTGGTTCAGGAAATTCGTGCACTAGAGTGGGGTCCCTCAGCCTGGCCTGTGTCCTCTTGCAGTCCGGAGCCCTGCCATTGATTGCCCCAGAGAGGGAGGCCCCTGCCACCCACCGCAGTTCGCCAGTCGGTGAACCCCTGATTGATCACCCTGCTGATGGTGGCCTGGACCTCCCTCTGCGGTGCAATTGTGGGGCAATAGCGGAGCCCTCTGACCAATTGCATTGCACCTGCCTTGGCTGGCCTGCTGCCAGTGCGTTTCATAGTGTGGTTGTCCAGATGTTCATTCTGCTGTTCGGCCATTTGGTTGATTTGTATATTACACTTTTTTTAGTATAGATATGCAAACATTTCATATGTAGATGAAATATGTTAATAATATACATTTAAATCGGTAATTTAAGACTCAAATTAAACAAGGTATAGCACATTTTGATTAACCAAGTATTTTAGGTTAACATGATTAAAAATAGTCAAGCAAAAATATTCATTGAGGTCCTTTTATATGTAGAGTAATGTTTTCAGTCAGTGTCATAGGTGAAAAAAAAAAAGTTTAAGACAATATCCCTGCTTCCAGAATTTTAGTTTATATATTTTAAATATATATAACCCTATCAAACAATAGACAAACATGGTAATTAACCATACCTCTTAAACAAGGTAGCACATTTTGATTAACCAAGTATTTTAGGTTAACATGATTAAAAATAGTCAAGCAAAAATATTCATTGAGGTCCTTTTATATGTAGAGTAATGTTTTCAGTCAGTGTCATAGGTGAAAAAAAAAAAGTGTAAAA
>NW_006287680.1:1045294-1055062 GCF_000327345.1 Myotis davidii
CAACCTCCCCATCATCCCTGCCCTGAGTGTGACAGGGGGGAGTGCCCCAACCCCCTGATCAGCCCTGCTGTGTGCATGACAGGGGGTGGCACTGCAACCTCCCCATCAACCCTGACTTGAGTGTGACAGGGGGCAGTGCCCCAACCCCCCAATCGGCCCTACCTTGAGCGTGACTGAGGGTGGCATTGCAACCTCCCGATCCGCCTTGCTCTGTGCATGACAGGGGGTGGCGCCACAACTCCCCAATCAGCCCTGCCCTGTGCCTGACCGGGGCTGCAACTAGGGGTTGAGCCTGTCCTCTGCCACCCGGGAGCAGGCCTAAGCCAGCAGGGCATTATCTCCCAAGGGGTCCCAGACTGTGAGAGGGCACAGGCCGGGCTGAGGGACCCTCCCTTCCCCCTCGAGTGCACAAATTATTGTGCACCGGGCCTCTAGTATTTTATAAAAGCCAATGCGCATTATATTCTAAATAGAAGTATTATTCAGATTATTTTTAGAATTTCTCTGGATGTTCAGAGTAGAAAAGGGTTAATATGGTCAGAGCTGGTCAAAGAGAACTCCAGAGAAGTATTTTAAAGAGAAATTACAAAATTAAAAATGGATTTATTACAAATTTGATAAAAGCAATGCAGAAGACATTTCATAGAACCAACATTCTTAATTAAAGGGTCTTTTTATGGAAATAATGGGAAATATAGATTATATGGTAAAAGGCTTTGAATATCAAGAACATTAACCCCAAAATATTTGGTGCTAACGAAAGACTTTGGGGCAGATAAATAACACTGTGGAGGCAGCAGTGTAGGACCAGTTGCTGGTGACAACATACAACAAGGATTGTATAAGGGAGACCTAAAGCTTTGTTAGTGGCATAGTGCAGTGCTCAGCATGGAGAGATATAGGCCTAATCCTGAGGTAAGGAGAAAAGTGAAAAAGAGGTTGTGGGATCCACACCAGGTCCCCAGATGGTCAAGGCCAATGGGAGCACAGAAGCCTTGTTATCAATACACCAGAATGGCCAAAGGCCATTCTCAGCATGAGCTTAATCAGGATGTCCAAGGACTCTGAGCCTGGGAACCATAATCAGGCCAATTGGTATAGTCGGCAGGATCCAGACGATGTGCAGATGTGCGGATTGGACTAAGTTCCTAACAGTTAATACAGTGGGCAGGATTCAAGGAAGAGCCAGCCCTGGCATAGTCGGAAAGAATTTAGAAGAATATAATGGACTCAGAGTCACTCAGAGCAGTAGTGCTGAGCAGTGATCCTGCTGGTTCTCACAGTGGTTGAATATAAAAGGCATTATGATCAAACAGCAGACTTTGTTACTAATTATTAGCAATGAAGTCACAACAAAGAATAAATCAGGGACTCAAAAGAGTCCAAGAAGAGTTGAGTTTAAGCAAGAAAATTATGGTATTTTTCATGAAAATAGTGGGAAATAGGAAAGAAAGCTATTTTAGCTTAAACTAAGTATTCTTGTATTGTGAAGAATAATAGCTACAAATAACCCTAAAATGAGTAGCTAACGGTGTGTATTAATGTTTTATCTCAAGAAAATAGCTTTTTAGTTTGTTAATATTAGAAATGCTAATTGCTTCTAATAACTTAAAAAACAGCTTTAATGGTGGATAAATAAATAGAAGAACAATTTATCACCATGCCATGCCAGACAAAATGTTTCACTGAGTCAGTTGTTCATAATCACAGCAAAAAATGAATTAACAAATAGCCATTACTTCTTAGTTCATTCTTGATGGACACCAGATACTAAGAAAATAAGAACATATAAAAAAACCCAATATAGCCCTGGCTGGATGGCTCAGTTGGCTGGAGTGTTGTCCCATACACCAAAAGGTGGTGGGTTCAGTTCTTGGTCAGGGCACATACCTATGTTGTGGGTTCAATCCCTATTCAGAGTGTGTGTGGGAGGCAACCAATCAGTGTTTCTCTTTCACATTGAGGTTCCTCTCTCTCCAAAAATCAATGAAATGTTTAAAAAGTCCAATGTAGAATAAGATCCAAATCATGAAGGAAATCTTAGCAAATCCATTCTGTGTGTTTAGTTTATACTTATTATTTTGCTTTATTAACAAAAGTTGTTGGCCCTGGTTAATTGGTATTTTATATGAAGTACTGACCAAAGTTGCTTCATGTTGGAGATTTATTCTTGTAAAGAAATTTTCATTTGCAAATTATCTGATCCAGACAGGTTTTTCTTTTGTCGACTGTGTTTTATGTGCTATGTCAGGATTTTTTCTCCCAATGCAGGATCTATTCTACCACCATGCAAAAGCACTCTGTGATTTCTCTGTCTGACCAAACATCAAATAGCAACAGTGTGTTCCAAGAATTAAAAGCTTAGTTTTCCTCTGACTATTAAGGTCATGTCTTTAATTTTTTAGGTCAATACATCCAATTAAAACAGGTTCAGTAGAGAATAGACAATGAAAGGGGAAAGGCTTTCAATGGACAAGATATTCACTTGTCTTAAGTTATAGAAATAAGAGGAAAATAAAATTTATTAGTTGCTCTGCTGTGAGTGTTGGGCACTCTAAATAAAATTCAATGATTCAAAAAACAATTTTCAAGATAACATCAAAGGAATTCTGTGGCCCCTGGCAAGGTCAAGAATAATAAACAGACATTATCTCCAGATTTGGAGGAGTAAATCATATCAAAGTGATTTTAAATCAAATCAAAGTGGACGTCTTATCAGTCTCATGGACTAATATAAAAGGTTCTGCATTTTGAACCCTTCACAAAACCTGAAAAACTCAACAGTTACAGCATCAGGCATCCCGCTGCTTTTTTATCTGGCTAGGCCGTTAGCCCAGAGTTTCTCTGTTTCTCCCGTGCCCAGAACTCCAAGAGCCCTGTGACATCCTTGTAGGGAGATAGAAACCACATCAGGGCTTCAGGCTGAAAGAGAAGTTAAAGAACATTTCAGAAGGGTCAGATGACTGGGTTGAACTGACTAAACGTTTCCTTCCATTGCCCCTTCCTCTAAGTTCATAGTTAACATGGCACAGGAGATTGCCCTGATTAAATTTTTTAGTTTTTTTTTTGTTTGTTTGTTTGTTTTTTTTTAACAAGTTGCACAATGAACAAAACATTTTCTTTCTTGGACCCATGTTTGGACATTTTATACACCCATGCAAGAAGACATCAATCCCAGAAAAGGCTTCTTATTCTCTTAATCAGCTAGTTGATACATTATTACTATGAATTCCCCAATGGATGGGTTAGGGAGATGTGTCTTGGTTCTGCTACTTATAAATGTGTGAAATCAAGCAAATTTTTTAAACACCACAGGTCTTGGTTCCTCATCTGTAAAAATAGTGTTTGCTCCAAAGAGCTGTGAAAATGAAATTGGAGCTAACACATATAATACATTTAGCCCAGTGGTTCTCCCGCTCCAAGTGCTCAATAAATGTCAGCTGTTATTATGTGGTTACTCTGTGAGCCTACTTTAATTCACAATAAGAACTTGATAGTATCAAAATAATACTCTACTTTTGTGCAATTGCCTTAATTTCCCTGGGATGACTACACATAGACATAAATTGACTATGTATTGCCAATATTGTGCCTTTACTCATGCTATTTTCCTTTTTTTGGAATATGCATTAGCCATCCCTCCACCGAACTATAAAACTTGGCATACAATTTATCTCATTCAGGATGCTTTCTCTGGCTCACGCAACTCTATCTACTCTGATCCTTTCTCTCATGCCTCATCTATTTAATAGTTATTTATGCAATGTATGCTATATTATCCTGAATAACCTACATACAATAAACTAACACTGGAGTTACTCCTGCCATTAGCATATTTAATTGTGTAGTAAAGGAAATATAATGTTGCTTATGCATGTGTGAGTGAAAAATAAGTTTTCATTTTAGAAACCAAACAGGAAGAGGCTACTCTATCCCCAAAGCGGTTTACAGATCTATTTCCATTACCACAGCAAGAAGGAAATCTCTAATCACACAAGGAGAAGACATCTATCAAAGCAGAGGTCTCAGATCATAGCAGAGAGAAACTCAGAGGCAGAATACTGTACTTTGAACAAGTGAGTAAACAAAGCCTAAATAGGGGCCTTAAGCAAGAAGGAAACTGCCTTTGGCCTTTAGTAATGATGGGAATATGACAGGACACAGGGAAGATGGTCTAGACCAGCGGTTCTCAACCTGTGGGTCGCAACCTCTTTGGCAGTCGAACGACCCTTTCACAAGGGTCACCTAAGACCATCCTGCATATCAGATATTTACATTACGATTCATAACAGTAGCAACATTACAGTTATGAAGTAGCAATGAAAATAATTTTATGGTTGGGTCACAACATGAGAAACTATATTTAAAGGGCCAGAAGGTTGAGAACCGCTTGTCTAGACTGTCTCAGATCTGCTCGCTGACCTCCATGCTGTGGGTTATACAGGATGTCCCAATAAATGTACACACAATGTCTGTAGATTCTATTACACTTTGAAAATGAAATTGAATTTTAATAAACACTGCCTTTATAATTATTCAAAGTGTGCATACATTTTTTGGATACCCTATATGTCCTAGAGGAAAGGAGCTAGAGGTACAGAAATTACTTAGCTCTTCAGGTGTTTTCAGTAGGAGTAAACGTCTATTTTGTTCTTATTGTGAAATTTGTCCAGTTATTCTCAACAAAACAATTTATAAATTTTCATGAGGTCTTTAATTTTCATGCATCAGAGAAATAATCTAATGTGTGCAAATATTTAGGGTTTGTCCTATAAGACTATTTCAAGTGGAATATTGATTTACAGAGTAGACAAGATACCCTACGATCATACTCAAACCACACAATATAATTGTCCTAATCAGATATGCTTCTCTCTGAATTCTTTCAATGCAATTGCATTTTTCATTACAAAGACTTAAGTTGTTCATGTTTCATATATTTATTTGGTCCTTTCATGAGTTCAGACACTCCGTAGGCATTCAAATACTTACGTTAATTTCTTCCTATAAAACCTAAGACTAACTTTATTTTACATTGGTCATTTTAACACTCAGTATTTTCATATGTTGTTAAGATTAATAACTTTTGCAACCATTAGCTGTTTATCTTGTACATAGCTTGGCTCTTCAATGACATTGCTATGGCTAGGTCTCAGACATAGGAACTCTTTTTCCTGCTTTTGAAAATTTCAAAATGATTGGCAGTTCTCTATTCATAGTAGAACATATATTTTTGTTTAATAAACAATCAAAGAAACAAATGTATAAAAGAACAAATAAGCATTGTAAGATGAAAACAGGGTTTTTATTTTTTGGAATTTCAAACTGGACATCTAGAAAAACTGAAATCCCATCAAATCCTTCAGGGGGGTGTTATAAATTTAGTGTTTGTGATTCAATATGGCTGAAAACGTGTGATTTAAATTCATTGGGGAACATACATATAAGAGCTGTTTTATTCATTGTCTTTCAATGTTCTTCATGTCACTGTCTTTCTTCAGGGGACAGAGGAAGCCTCATTTTGGCTTTGACTGAGTATTTCCTCAACGATCAGTACAGATGGTATGGTGTTTACTTCAGATGACTTTTTCATTGTGTTGAATTTGTTACTGGCCTTAGAACTTCTGTTCTAAGCTTTGGACATTGAACCTTCGTTCTAAGCTTTCCACACTGGACTTAGACTATTGCATAGTTTTGGTGTTAAGAGAAAAAGGAAAAGAAAACATATAACCTAAGATAAACTCTTCCTACCAGCTTGAAGAGGCAGCATCTTTGAGAGAGGGTAAATATAGGCAATATCTTAACATGGCAATGCTGCTCTAGAATAATAAGAATATTCAGCCTTTGGCACCATACTATTCCCTTCAGAATACATTTGAGCGATTTTTCATAACTTTTGGGAAACATTCATTATTAGATACTATAGAATACTTAAAAGATCCAAATACTTAGAAAATAAAATTGTTTTTGAGTGATATCTGCAAAGCAAAAAAGATATGGCCAGAACACATTGAAGTGTGATGGAATGTCTTATAAATAGAATACAGATGGGGGGGGAGATTTTAATTATAGGAAAATATAAATTAAAAAGGTAGATATGGATTGACATCTGGGGATTCAAGAACATTTTGGAAAGGGTTTTCATAATTTATGCTCTCCTGCTACACAACAATGATAGTTGCCACACAAGGAAAATGCATTTAAAGCTTTGTCCTTAAAAAAAAGGAAAAATGCATCACAAATGTGTTTTCATGTAAAATTTACAATGAGAGAATGAGTTGGCAAGGTCAAGCCATTTGAGAAGCTAGTAGTCACTCTTGATTTCATCAATAGAGGGAAAACTTTATGCAGAGGAAAGGAGAGAAGGAGGAGGGACCTATTCTTTTCCCAGAGTCATTTTGTGTACTTTTCAATGATTAGTTTATTTAATGTTGTTGGTCCTAAAGCTCTGACTTCAATAAATTAGTACAAGGCACAGATCATAATACATGCAAAAAATAGACTCTAGATCATTGTATTTCACAGTTTTCAAGCTTATTCTTCTTGGCAATTCGGCCTCCTGAGAATCAAAGACAAGGCAATGGAAATGGCTGGACATGCTGCATTCTGTTGGATTGGTAAATATTTACTGTATTACTGAGTCAATGGTGCATTGATCTTACAGTGACTGCATAAACCATGTAGAAATCAATAGAATTGTCTGAAGGCGAACAGTAGAAAATAATTTACATTTATAAATTACTCTTCCTTGTGGTAATGTCTATGGGAAGGTTCTAATTTTAGGGAAATGGATTTTTTTTTTAAGTCACAATTGCACTTCCATAGTTATAGCTCTTTGGTGGTCCTTGTGGCTTAGGGTGGTCATTACTGTCTGCATGTTAGAGATCATGTGTTTTTAGTTATAAAATATTGGTGAATTATGCATATTTTAATCTTCTGACAAAGATAAGACCTCAGTATGTGCACATAATGATGTTGTGAAAGATACACGGCATTTACAAGCTAATGTGTAGCATTCACTGAACAAAGGAGTTGGCCCTATTCATTCAATTTGGTAATACTTGCTCCCCAAATATTAGTTGAATATTAGTCTAAGTATAATTTTAGCTGTAATTTGTGTATTTAAAGCAGTTCTAGAAGTAGCCAATCATCTTAGTCAAGAAACAATCAATGAAAGCCAAGTTGGAAATAGTGCCAATTTTGATCCATTCCCTGTCAAGAGGACACCTCGATGGAGAAGCCCGAAGCCCTGGAGCTTGGATTGGCCATTGCAAATAGGAGATGACAGTCAAGATGAAAAATGACGAGATGGCTTTGGCAGGGGTGGAAATTACGTCAATAGTACTCAGAAAAGCTGACACACTGACACAAGTAACAGAAAAAACTACTCTGTCACCCTTTCCTACCTCACATGTTCATGCAGACATTTTAGTCACATGTGGTTTCAACAAGAATGACTGAGCTGGAGACAGAAATTGGAAACCACTACAATGATCATCGCAGGAGACGAATTCTATAAAATCATACTCAAATTCTTTTAAAAAATCAAGAAAATATCTAGTCTAAAGATTTGGTAATTATTAAGACACATTCCCATACTTAAGTTAAAGATAAAAGAGTCACATGTCCCAACCAGTAGGAGCAAGATGAACTCATTCTTGAAAACATCTCCCTGGTTCTCTCTATAACCCCATAAAAATTCTTTTCCAATCAAACTTAATTTCTACTTGACCCAATTTTATTGCATGCTACCCTGTGTTTGTGAATCCCAACTTGGTGTTAAGATAGGTATTTTAACTAGTTGATGTAATGTTTCTTCAGCAAATCCCTTACAAGACTTTAAAGGTTGCATCAAAACTTAAATATATCGATGAAACTAGTTGTTAAATAGCTTTTTATTATGTGTCTTTGGTGAGGCTTTTAATCATTTCTAAGTAACCAGGATATTAGAAAGGTTGCTGGTATTTTTGTTAATGCCTGACATTGCTTCTTACAATTCAAATATTTTTTCATAGAAAAAATACACGGCATTTTTTCTTAGTGATTATGGAGTTCAGGTTTCTTACTTTAGTGATGAAGATATTCTTCATTACCCAGAATTTTCTCCTAACCAGCTCTCCTAATCCTTTCCAATTCCAGTGAATAATCATGTTATTATATTTGTTTATTTTGTAATTTCTTTAGTCATACACATTCTCTCAGATTTTCAAGCAATCAATAAACACTTTGTTGCATACTCATAATATTCTTTGGACTATGTTAGCTGACCTAAGGATTGCAGATGAGCTATTTACTAAATAGTTATTTTTTGATTTTTTCCTAAAATCATTATAATCTGAGAAATCGAGGTAAAATAAATGAAGGAATGGAGACCACTGGGTTACAAGCTTCTCCTATATTTTGTCAGTTTCTGCCTTCAACAAAAAGTGGTGGTGACATCACAGATTTGTGTTACTAAATCTATAAAACTTACAAAGAAGGAAGTAATGGTTTTATTCTATTCAAAGGTGATTAAACCACATCTGGAATAAAATGTTCAGTCGGACTCCTCAATTTAGTAGGGGTTAGGCAAGCCACAATGTGTTAAGAGGCTAATGAACAATTCTAATATTATGTAGCATAAAGAAAGATTGAAGGATAATATGCACTTTAACCTAAAGAAGAAGGGATATAGGATAATGAAAGATGTCTTCAAATATTTTGCAGTGCAAATGTGTGAAAGAGAATTAAGCTCCTACAGACATGTGTAACCTGAATGTCTCTAAAATCACCAACGCAGAAGTATAAATAAGGTCCCATTGATACCAGGATTGTATTTTTCTGCCACACCTACTGCAGGGTTTTACCCCACACCTCAGATTTATTTCTGTTTATGCATGTATATCCTCAGAGTATTTTATAATTTGTCACCATTTGCCCCCTCATGTTTTTTCCTGCTCTTCCCTCCATTGCCCGTTAACCTCACGATGGAAGTACTTCACATCTACCAATGCTGCCAGTAGAAACACTATTTCTCTACCAAGGATGTGTTCTCTTGATGCCCCAAAGCTTCAAAAATGTTCAAATGCAAAAATATATGAGCAGCTGAAGTTGCTTCTGTGTTGATCTAAATGAGGAGATAATCCCCCCTCCCAATAAAGCATAAGACCTGGAATCTGGGGCAAAACTGGAGACCAGATTCTCTCCCATAACACCCAAGGCAGCTCACCAAAAATGTCTCTTTTCTTAAAACCTTCCATAAAATCTATTCATAGATCAGAGCACCTGAATAAGAGGACGAAGGCCAGCATGAGCTCCTCACACCCAGTTATGATCGAGCTTGGACCAGAGAAAGCTAGGACTGATGAGAGGAAGCTTCTGGGAGATGCTTCAGTATAAGGGAAGACTAGTCCATAATTGGGGGTTTTAGCAGATCCAATGTGCTACCTTGAGAGAATTTTCCCCACCACTATTTCTGTTCCAGTATATATTCTGGAGCACCGTTGGCAAGTTGTCTGGAGAGGATCCAAGCAGCAAATGAGTGTTTGGACTAGATAACCTTGAAGATTCCTTCTGACTCCAAGATTGTAGGAGTCTAAAGTTGTCTACTCAGCTTGGACAATGAGCTAGGATGTTGGTGATGGAGATCGATCAGTAGGGCAATGATAACACATCATCACCACAGGCCTAAAATCAAATGAACACAAGGTGTCAGGATGTTTTCATGCCCTCTTCTATGTGTTAGCCTTAGTGCTTTTTCTCTAAGCATGATGTGTAGACCTTGCAGCA
>NW_006287680.1:1059590-1061087 GCF_000327345.1 Myotis davidii
AGAGGAATACCAAGCACCTAGATGATAAATATTTATGGTGCAAGTAGACTTACCTAATGAAATATTTTATGGTGTAAATAATTACAGAGCTGTAACAACTCCAGACAGTTTCTGGTACAACTGACTCATTTAGATGGCTCAAGGGATACTGGGATGGTGAATACCTTCTTTTATTTGAATACACTACCTGTTGGCTCAAAGGACTTCACCTAAACAGCCCCACAATAATGCACAATGTCAGGCTAGGAGTCAGCTTCTACTGGACCTGGGCTCGCCTGAGTACTAACCGAAATGATCCCAACTGATAATGAAGACTCTTGCCAGGAAGAACACAGTATAACACTGATTGTACTGCTTATTTCACAATGTGGTTTTATATCAAAACATCAAGTACCCAAATAATTAAATACCCATCCTGGTATGGTACCTCAGTCAACTTGGCTATTAAAATATTTCTTCTGATAATCTCACTTACATTGACAGGAGGCTTTCTACCTTTGGTATAAAAATAGTATTGCTTGAAAAGGTGGCCTTTAATAAGTAATATACTAGAACTAGGGCCCAGTGCATGAAATTGGGTCTCGGCCCATCCTCAGTGCCTCTGCCTGCCCCTCCTGCCACAGCCCCCTGTCCCCAGTCTGCCAGAAGCCCCATTACTGCCACCACTGCTCCCACATGCTGTTGGTGCTGGCCCCACTGGCACCTGCTGATGGCACAGAATAATTGGGGCCGTCGTTTCAGTGGGTGCAAGCAGCAGCTGCTGCCCCTATCACCGCTCAGGAGCAGGGGAAGGTGGAGAAGCCCTCAGGTAATAGAGGCTGGCAGCCACCATTCGCACCTGCTGATGGTGCCAAGCAATTGGGACCAGTGCCTGGCACTGGCAGTGGGTGCAAGCAAAAGCTCTGGCACCGCCAGTGGGTATAAGCAGGGCCATTGCCGGCAGTGGGTGCAAGAGGCAGCTGCTGGGTCCGATTGCTCCTCAAGAGCAGGGGGAGGGGAAGAAGCCCTGAGGGGCAATGAAGGCCAGCAGCTGCCACTTTCACCTGCTGATAGCACCAGGTGGGACTGCAGCACGCAGGAGCAAAGAATGTTCAGTAACCACCAGAGGCTCAACCTGATGAAAGCAACTATCGTCCTGGTTTGGTCTGGTGCCGACGCTCACCTGCTCCACTATCCTGCTGCAGCCGACACCCACCATGTTCCATTCTCTGCCGCCTGCTACTGATGCCCATCATGTTCTGCGCGTGCCCCCTGGTGGTCAGCACACGTCATAGCGACCGGTTGTTTGGTTGTTCTGTTGTTACGCTGTTTGGTCTATTTGCATGTTAGCCTTTTATTATATAGGATACCAAGAGAAATTTACTTTGTGAATTTTCTGTCAATTGGTATTTGAATCACAAAACACTAAAATTACTGCCAGCTATAACATTACATAATTTTATACACTTTCTAATCCAAAATGAATAAAAACAATAATTTTCATATATATTTCAATAA
>NW_006287680.1:1061106-1063062 GCF_000327345.1 Myotis davidii
GTGGGTCCCTCAGCGCGCCCTGTGTCCTCTCGAAATCTGGGGCCCCTCCCCCTGGCTGCTGGCACCAGTTTTCCTCCGGCACCTGGAACCCAGGCCATCGTTCTTTGCCAGGAGGGGCCCGCAAAGTGGGCGAGGGGTTTAGCTCTTTTAAAAATACTTCTGAATGTTTGGTAAATAACCCTGTAGGAATCTACTTTCTGAAACATGTTGGTTGTTAAGGGCTGATTTGGGTAATCAACAAAATGTATGTTAAAATCCTAATCCCCAGAACCTCAGAATGTACCTGTATATAGAAATAAGATCTTTAAAGAGGGGATTACATTAAATTGAGGCAGTTCCAGTGGGACCCTTAGCCCATCTCACTGAAGTCCTTATAAAAAGAGGAATGTTGGGGTCCTGCCTCAGCAGATCCAGGGGTGCCCAAAGGTGTGGATGGAGTCGGGGAAGAAGGAATGACACAGAGGCAGCGTTCAGGTGATCATCGCAGCCAGGTTCTCTTTTTATTGTCCTGTTACATCTATATTTGTACTATTTGATCCTATAAGCATGCCTCTATAAGCTTTTTTTTTGCCAAGGAGAGCATGGGGTCCATTTATTGGGGGGTCAGTCAAAGGGGAAGCTGGCTAGGGTGGGGTAGGGCAGCTACTTGTCTGGCCCCTGAGAAACCCAACTTGAGTCCAGAGCCTCGACTGCTTTGAAGCCAAAGTCTTCCTCCACCTTATTCTGCACGGGGGCCAGCTCCGGAGTCAGCAGGACTCCCGCACAGCCCACTTCCAGTGGCACTCGCTGCCTCTTCCAACCACTGGGCCCCTCGCCAGGGTAAGGGCTGCTGGCTTCTGCAGGTGCTGGTGTCCTCCTGGGCGGGACAGCCCCTCTTTCTCCGGAGGTTCGTTCTCAGCATTGCCTGGGGTGGGGCATCTGTGCCCTGGCTGCCCTCACCCTCCAGTAAGATGGTGAACTGGCTGGCCCAGTAGTTGTCACCGTAGGAGTCCAGCACCTTCATGAGGAACCTCCGCTCCTGCTGGAGTCTCCATGTTATCCTCTATATCTGATGGAGCCTGTTCAGGACCCACTCCTTTGCCTGCTTGATCTTCCTGCAGCGCCGATACAGCACCTGGTACTTCCTGTGATTGAGTTCCCGTTGGCACCGTTGTTGCCGGCCTCAGGCTGCCTCCTCCTCTTCGTCTCGTTCCTGAAGGCTGGAGCTGCCCAGACCCCCGGACACGAACTTCACTTCAGTCTCAAGCTCGCTCTCCAGGATGTGACGACAGAACAGCGGAGGCAGTGCCAGCTCCAACCAGGGAGGTGCTGAGAACTCCTCAAAGCCCACACTTGCCATGGACCCCTCTCTCTGCACCAGCTCCATTTCTCCCTGGCTCCTGGTGCAGAACTTCCAACCTTGCAAGCCTCTAGTTTAAAGTGGCTTGAAAAACTACAGCCCATCCCATTTCACAGCCAGGCACCCAGGCCCGGCTGCTAAGCCTCCTGGGAGTTGTAGTTCTCTATTTCCGGCTTTCCTCCCTCACCCCACCCCCACCTCAGTCCCAACTGAAAGGCCCTGCTGGCTGGTCTAACCCTGAGGCCAGGGATCTGAGTCACCTCCTGTCTTTATTCCTGTCCCGAAACCAGGCCATCTGACTATGGAGACTCTCTCCTCTTGAGGCCCCTGGGTCTCCTTGTGGGTCTCCTCACCCCAGGCACCAGGTCCAGTGCCCCAGCGGCGATGCAGCCCCGGTGCCTGAGTCTCCTTCTGGGGCCTGGCTGCATCGCCCCGGGGACCGGATCACGTGTCCCAGCTGTGATGCAGCCCCGGGCCTTGGGTCTCCTCAGTCTGGGCACCGGATTGCATGCCCCAGACGGAGCTCAGGTGCCTGGGTCTACTTCTGGGTCTCCTGCTGGGGCCTCACCCCTGGGGTCCAGATAGTGTCCCCAGGCAGCTATGCAGCCTGGCCTCTG
>NW_006287680.1:1063325-1063883 GCF_000327345.1 Myotis davidii
CCCTCTCTCTGCACCAGCTCCATTTCTCCCTGGCTCCTGGTGCAGAACTTCCAACCTTGCAAGCCTCTAGTTTAAAGTGGCTTGAAAAACTACAGCCCATCCCATTTCACAGCCAGGCACCCAGGCCCGGCTGCTAAGCCTCCTGGGAGTTGTAGTTCTCTATTTCCGGCTTTCCTCCCTCACCCCACCCCCACCTCAGTCCCAACTGAAAGGCCCTGCTGGCTGGTCTAACCCTGAGGCCAGGGATCTGAGTCACCTCCTGTCTTTATTCCTGTCCCGAAACCAGGCCATCTGACTATGGAGACTCTCCTCTTGGGAGGCCCCTGGGTCTCCTTGTGGGTCTCCTCACCCCAGGCACCAGGTCCAGTGCCCCAGCGGCGATGCAGCCCCGGTGCCTGAGTCTCCTTCTGGGGCCTGGCTGCATCGCCCCGGGGACAGGATCATGTGCCATGGCCCCTGGGTCTCCTTCTGGGGCTGGGGATGTGCCACTGCCCAGGCACGGATCCTGTGCTCCAGCGGCAATACAGCCCCGGTCCCTGGGTCTTCTTCTGGGGCCAC
>NW_006287680.1:1063959-1067552 GCF_000327345.1 Myotis davidii
TCCCTGCCCCATCCAGCTTCTCAGATTACTGGCCCAAGGCCGGCAAAGGTGGCCAGGTTCTCTTATTACAGAAGCCGGCAAAGGCGGCCTGGCTTCTCTGAGCAAAGGCAGCTGGGTTCTCTGGCTCTTGGCTGCCACCTGGGTTTCCGATTGCAGTCAGTGGCATGCGGCTTCTTCCCTCCTTCCCCTTTCGCCTCCCAGCATTTCGCCTCGTATGCAAATTAACTGCCATCTTTGTTGGCAGTTAACCGCCATCTTGGCTGGCAGTTAATTTGCATATCGCCCTGATTAGCCAATGGGAAGTGTAGCGGTCGTACGCCAATTACCATGTTTCTCTTTTATTAGATAGGATAATTACTTATATTATTTCAGGTTCATTTTTAGAATCAATGCAGCACAACAAAACATTAAGGTTTTACCCAAGATATGATTATGAGTGATGAAACAATATTCTGTACTTGAGAGCATACAGTTGCATCAAATGCATCATAAAATTATAGCTGCATATTTTAAATCAGCGCCCAGACCACTGGCTTCTCAGATGTGGGCAGCTTGTCAGGTTACTGAAATAGTATTGTCATCTCTATCTTTTGTGTTCCTCATCAGGGGCCACTGAAAGATTTATCTATTTTTGCTTTTGGCTCTAAAAGTAAACCATGACCCTAAAGTGCACTATTCAATGTCCATTCACCTCAAATACTAACTTGAATAGCTAAATACATAGTGGAGGAATGGAGAATATAGTCTTTGTGCAAGTCTTAGGCTCTTTCCTGGAATTTTTTAAAATATATTTTATTGATTTTTTACAGAGAGGAAGGGAGAGGGATAGTGTGTTAAAAACATCGATGAGAGAGAAACATCAATCAGCTGCCTCCTGCACACTCCCCACTGGGGATGTGCCCGCAACCAAGGTGTATGCCCTTGACCAGAATTAAACCTGGGACCCTTGAGTCTGCAGGCTGATGCTCTATCCACCGAGCCAACCCCGTTAGGGCATCTTTCCTGGAATTTTTATCTCTCTTTCCTGATTATTAAAAGCAAGATAATCATGTGAAGGCCAGTGCTTTAAGCTAGAAGCAAGTGCTTAACCATATCAATAGGCATTTAGATGTTGAGACCAATTTTTAAGAGAGACACTTTTAAATATAGACAAGGCCACATAGGAATAATTTTAAATGCCTTTATTATTCAATTCTTAAATTATGATTTACCCAATTTATGATTAAAGGACTAGAATCCAAAAAAACAAAATGGAACTAAATCTAAAGAATGTACATTGGCTAATTACGCTCATAGATGGCTCCTAATATGTAACATCAGAAAGCAGCCTACTAAAATTTTTTATTCTACCTCTTCAGAGAATCTTGAGAAGATAACACTGAAACTTTGAACACCTTAGCTATAAAACTGCAAGAAGGGGCTTTTAGGTATACTTTTATGGGAATGTAGGTTTTTATTTTCCCTCAGTGCTCTGGGGGAAATATCACCTTATCGAAAAAGAATACAGAGCTTGAATTAGAGCAACCTGATTCGTGTCCCTGATTTGTTGTTCGCTCACACCTGAGAAAGTACTAAAAGTCAGTTAAACTCTGTGATTCCCCATGTCAGTCATCTTTAAAATGAAGAGGTTGGACTATTTCCTTTTACAAAACTCAATAGTTGGCATGAGTGAATTTACAAACGAATCTAATGATGATATGTAAAGTTCATTCTTTCCAGGATAATCTATGGTTTTCCAATTAGCCCTGTCATTGCGCATAACCAAGCAGAAGCTACAAATCTAATGGATGCTATCAGAGGAATTCTTGCATTGAGATTGAACTGGCAACTCCTTAGGTCTCCTCCCCCTCTGCTAATCTATGGTACTATCTACATATGAGATACTGTTCTTGGAGCTATTGTTGAGCCATTCTAGTCAAAACTGTAACAGCAAAGAGGCATTCAAATGATATAGAATATAAAAATGTCAAACTCACAAATAATTCCAGAAAAAACAAGTTGAAAAAGTAACACGATGTCACTTTTTGCCTAGAAAATTGGCAGAGTTAACAATAAAATGATAGTGTTCCATATTGGCCAGGGCGTTGGGTACTCTCATAAACTCCTGTGAGAGTACAATTTCACCCAGATTTCACGAAGGCTCTTCACCTGGCCGGCTGCTTCTTAGGCTTCAGGTCTCAGCCTGGAAGGTAATTCATCAGACACATAAGTAGAGTCTCCTTCAATCCCCACTCCATGCCATCCCTGCCAATACTTCCCTTCATAGCATGTATTGTAATTTATAATGATACATTTATTTGTACTTTTAAAGATGTACCAGGATTCTATAGAGAAATAGAACCAATATAAGACAGCATGTGTAAATATCTCACATTGCATATATACTATATTTAGAGAAATTTATTTTAAGGAATTGGCTCAAATGATTCTGAGAGGCTGGCAAGTCTGAAATCTTTAGGGCAAGCTGGCAGGTTGGAAACTAGGCAGGAGTTGATGCAGAGTCCAGATGGAAATTTCTTTTCCTCTGGGATCCTCATTTGAAACCTGAAGGCCTCCAACTGATAGTCTCCCTTACATTGACGGGAGGCCATCTAACTGATTAGTGAGGCTCACATTGTTAAGGCTTATTTACTTTATTGAAATCCAAACAATTATAGATGTTCGTCACATCTATAAAATACCTTCAGAGCAACACTTGGATTAGTGTTTGATTAAATAACTGACTAGATTACAATCACAACAGGTTTGTTGATTCTTCCACTAGATGATAAGCTCTATGAAAGGGCAGAGACCTTGACTTTTTTGGTTACCTCTTGCACTATGCCAGTCACTCAGTATGTGTTGAGTACATATAGTAGTTTCTTAAATATTTGTTGAATTAAGATATAAATGTATGATTTCTGATGCACTGAAGCACTCACATCCTATGGTTTGGTAGTCAAATGGTACTTTTTTATCATAATTTTCAGTACCTGGTCAGTTTGATAGAACCATGTATTTGAGTGTTTGGTGGGGTTCCTTTAAATTGTTGTGAAAATAAACAAAAACTCAGCATGCAAAGAAATGAACAGTCAAATCATAAAGTGTAAACTGATTTAGAAGGGATTCTACTTTAACTCTTCTTATATGTTTTCACCTTAATTATGCTATTATTTTCAGGTAAACTTGAAGTACAACAGAGATAAATGAAAGATCAAAATCAATATTGTCCTCATGGTGTAGTTATAAGCAACTAGAAAATATAATAAGACAAAATAATATCTCATTCAAAATAGCAATGAAGTTTTAAAGTACCCATGAGTAAATCTAAACAATAAAAATAAAATCAAGATCTTTATCCAGAGGAAGAAGATGGCGGCGATATAGGCAGACGCATCCCAGGTCGTGTCCCGGAGCAAATGGAGTGAGCAGCTGAAACTAATAGCACCCACCCCGAATTGGTGAAATTGCTCAGCTGGTGAGACAGTTTGCAGCCGGGAAGGGCAGAACTCCCTTGGAAAGGTAAAAAAAAAACAGGGATTTGGGCAGGAAAGTTTGCCAGACCTCTGAGCCCAGACGGTCGGAGGGAGACAGCGTGGCAGCCAGCAGCGTCC
>NW_006287680.1:1073762-1085638 GCF_000327345.1 Myotis davidii
GGAAAAATACCACATGATCTCTCTTATTCATGGATAATTGAGACCATTATAAACTTTTGAACAATAATAGATACAGAGGCAGAGCTGCCTCAAACAGATTGTCAAACTGCAGCGGGAATGCCGGGGGAGTTGGGGGGCAGGAGGAGTGGGGTAAGAGATCAACCAAAGGACTTGTATGCCTGCCTATAAGCATAACCGATGGACATAAGACACTGGGGGATACGGGAGGCGAGGGGACTGTCTTGGGCGGGGGTAAAAAATGGACACATATGTAATATCCTTTGTAATAAATAATAAAATTTAAAAAAAAAAAGATCTTTATCCAGAAATTATTGAGGTTATGATATCTGGAAAGCCCTGTTGTATTCATTGTAAAGATGTCAGGCCCTGGCCATGACACTCACTTGGTTGGATTGTCATCTTGTACACTAAAAGGCAGTGGGGTCAATTTCCAGTCAGGGCACATACCTTGGTTGTGGGTTTGGTCCTCAGCCAGAGTTTACACAGGATGCAATTGATTGATATTTCTCTCTCTTTCTCCCTTCCTCTTTCTCTAAAAAATCAGTAAAAACATATCCTCTGGGTAGGATTAAAAAATGTCAATTTCCAACATCAAATTATTGATAAATTAAATGCAATTCTATTAGAAATCCAATAGAATTTTTCTGGGAACTAAACAATTAGATTCAAAAATTCAATTGTCCAACAATGTTCATAGAAACATGACATTTAATTGTGAAAAATCAGGTGCCTATAATCTACAGAATAAATTAATTGTGATATAATAATACCAAAAATGTAATAGAGCAGTAAAATAAATAAACTAAATCTACACTTGTCAACATGGAGGAACACCCTAATCCTAATAGGGGGGGAGAAAAGCAAGATCCAGAACTTCATACAGAGTATGAAATAATTTCTTATAAATTTAGAAATGAAGACATATACACATATGTTAAAAAATAAGAAAACATGAATGGTAGAGAAAGCAAATTCATAATGGTAATTGCCTTTGGGGAAGGAGGAAGAGATTTGTGGCTACACAGTAGAGAGTAGGGAATTTGATTTTGTAATGTTTTCTTCTTTAAAAATGTCTGAAGTAAATATGAGTATTCATTCAAGTGTGTTACTTTACCTCTTGTTAAAATTACAATAATAGAAGATAACAATAATAATAGTAAACAAATTCCTTAAGATCAAAAAGAGCCCTCAGCAATTATAAAGATAGCGGTGTGACTAGAATGGAATTAAGGATGGGTAAAGTGTCATAAGATGTGGTTTTAGAGGTAGACAATTGCCAATCCATGCACAGTTTTGGGACCATGGTAAAAGGTTGGTAGTTTATTTGTTTTTATTCATAGAAGAAATATCTTTGACAAAGAAAGTGTGAATAAAATATCATGCACAGTGATAGAAACAGTCATAGAAATCTTGCCCACCATGTGGTGTAGAGCATCTCAGTTTGATTCCTTGCCCATTCCTCTATATACTTTCTCTTTGGGAGACATAGGATTGAAAGCTCATCATGCAGAAATATTTTTTCTATCTTATATTCTTAGAGCTTAGTATATATAAAGACAAATAAATGAATGAATAAATAAATACATGGTTAAGTGTATGGTCTCAGAAATCAAACACTCTGAGTCTGAATTTCAAATCTATTCATTGCTCTGTGACTTTGCACAAGTTAACTTTTCTGTAAAATGGGAATAATAGTAGTACCAACCTCACTATTTTATTTAACTATCAATTTTGAAAGCACATGTGAAAATATCTAATATATTATTGGACACTTAATAAGTACTCAAAAGATACCTTATTATGATAGTCAGTAAAGACTTTCCTCAAGAGTTTACATTTGAATTGATTTGTAATGGATTAAAGAGAGTTTGCTAGGGAGAAGGAGGTGAGGGAGGGCAGCATTCTAGGAAACAGTATGTCTAAAAGCAAAAGGATTGGAAATGGTGTGATGTTTCATTGTTCAGAGTATACAGATACATATGACGAAATATAAAAATAGAGAAAGAGATTTTCTCTAAATTGTGAAGAACCTCTTATTATGTCACAGTAAGGAGTTAAAACCTAACCCTGAGAGCAACAGGGAGCCAATATAGGTTTATGAGCAGGGGAATAACACAATAAGATTTTGAGAAGGTTGGCTATTACAAGGGATAGCCTTTAGTCAAGGGTAGGCATAGACAACATGGGGAAATAGGTAAAGTTTAAGTTCTCCAATCTTCTCTCCCCTCCCCTTTTACTTACCCTCTTCCCAGACACGAATAGTGTTGCCTAGCATCCTTAAATCCATCACATCTGATTTCCCTGGTCAGGATAAATGGCCTTTTTATATGAACATTGGCACCCAATATTTCTATTTAATTAATAGGCATGTTTACCAGTAGAGTAAACTCCAGGAGACAGAGACAAAGCATGACTGAATGATTAAGTTCCCAGAACCTCAAACAGTACTTGGTATATTAGTCAGTGAATATTCGTGACCTGTTAGAAGAATGAATGGACCAACAGCAGGATGTATTCTTAATGCTTTTGGGGACAATAAAATGTATGGTTAAGAGGTGAGGTGGTCTCCTCTATGGTAATGACAAAAAAATTAATACTAGCATGGAATTACTTGTGCTACCATTAATTTGTTGTCTTAGCAACTATGTCAGGTTTCAGAGAAATAAAAGATTATTTTCTAAAGTATCTTTTAAGCCTGTGTTATCCTGGATAACCAAGCCAATATTCTCTATGAAGTCCTAATTGCCTCATAATCTTCTCTCAGGCTCAAGTCACTCTAGGCTTCAGTCCCAGCCAAGTTGTATTCTGACAACAGTAGGTCCCATTCCACATTTGTGCATAGAGCTGTTTGAAAACAAATTTGGAATTGAGGTATTGACAGCTTAGGAGTTGGTACTTTATTATAATGTCTACAAAAGGACTCTCATAAAAAGGATTCTCCAGTGTTGGTATTTTAAAAAGCTACTAAAATGCTGTGCTTATGCAGAAATCAAAATGGTTAGATGTTAGAAGAGGGTTATGGTTGGCTACAGGACTTGTACAGAGCTAACTTAGGAGCTCATGCCTAGTGCTGGAATGGATTCACTTTGTTCATAGCCCATTGCTCCTGAGCAAGTATATATACCTTTGAGGAAAGGTAAAGGTAATGCTACCCTGATTTTCTGAGATGGATCATAGGTAGGAGAAAGTGAAGCATAGGGATAGTTGAGGTGAAGGTAGGGAAGATAGAGTTGAAGTAAATAAGTGGACACTTGTTGAGTTATATGCGGAAGATGGACATTTTTGAAGTAATGAATACAAAAGCTCTGAGCAGTATAGCAAATTACAGATTGCCTGGTTCAAATGATACATAGGATGGTAGTTTGAAACTTGGCGATCAACTCAACTTATTTGCACAAGGAAAACCCTATTATATTGTCTCAGATGAACAGCTCTATAATTGACCCCAAAGATATAGAAATTGCTGCCTTTCAGGGGCAACTTATTTAGAAAAAATGAACTCAGATATAAATGAACAAAGTGAATATTCAATACAAGTGTTTTTTTTCCAGTACACAATTGTTTAAAACAACAGTAACATTTTTTATATTAATATTAGAGACCCAGTGCACGATTTCATGCACCGGTGGGTTCCCTCTGCCTGGCCTGTGGGATCAGGCTGAAACCTACTCTCTGACATTCCCCAATGGGTCCTGGATTGTGAGAGGGTACAGGCCAGGCTGAGGGACCCCAACAGTACACGATCAGCTGGGGAGGGATGCAGGAAGTTGGTCAGCCAGGGAGGGACTGCAGGAGGGCTCCAGGGCATGTCTGGCCCATCTCGATCAGTCCCAATTGGCCAGACCCCAGCAGCAAGCTAACCTACCGGTCAGAGCATCTACCCCCTGGTGATCAATGCACATCATAGCGAGCAGTTGAGCGACCTTAGCATATCATTAGCATATTACGCTTTGATTGGTTGAACCACTGGCTGGTCAACCTGACACTTAGCATATTAGGCTTTTATTATATAGGCTGCCCAAGGTTTAAATGAAATGGAACTCATAAGATCTCAGCTCTGATGCTCCTTCTCTGGTAGGTGGAAGGAAAGAATGATTTCAAGGTATTTCCTGTGGAGAGGTATCCAGACAAACTATCTATCCACCACCACTACCACCATCTACCCTTAACAAAATGTGTCAGAATCCAATAAAATCAGATTGAAATTAGCATCAATAACAGATTTGAGTAGAAAGTCAGAAAAGGGCGCATTGTGGAATGGCTAGGGAGTTCCATGGATAAGGAGAGCCAGTCCCACTTTTTGTCTTTGTAATGATGTTGAAAAAAAGATTATTGGATGAGTGTATATGTATCAGCCTGCTGGCATTTTTAGCTATATATAGTGGGAATCACCCTTTCTTTTCTTTCCATCTCCTTTTTCTGGGTTCCTTCTTAGTTCTGGCAGTATTTGGACCCTAGAGTATGGTATTTATGATATCCAGGAGCCAGAAGGATTGACCATGTCTCCTCAGGTGGTGGAAAAATGCCAGCTAAGTTGCTTGGCAACTGTGTTCATTCACCTATTTGTTCATTTATTCAACCAAATTTTGTTCTGGGTCTTGTGTTGTGCACTGGTGTAAAATTATAAATAAGAGGGACATGGCCCCATTCCTTATAAATCTTACCTTCCAGATAAAAATAAAATAATTATACAAGTACTTATATGTAAATTGTAATGTGTTATAAAGGAAAAGTGCCTTTTAAATGCATTAACAGGAATCTAATTTAGAAATGGGAGGAGAAAGGGTCAGGGGAAACTTTTCTGTAAAAATGACATGGGCACTGAGATTTGACTGATGAGTAGGAGTTCATTTGGGCAAAGACTGGGTTAAAACATCTGAGGCATTAGTGCATACTTATGTTAAAACTTACTAAATCCATCATATTAAATATGTTCAGTATATTGTATATCAATGATAACTAAATAAAACTGTTTAAATGTTTAAAATTCTTTTTTAAAAAAAGCCATACGATGCAGTAGAAACAACACATACAAGTGCCCCAAATAAGGAGCACTTGGCACATTCAAATATTCAAGAGGGTTGCTAAGGTAAAGAGAAGTTCAAGAGTGTTATGGGGTTTCAAGGGCCTTGTGTGGCTCAGAAAATGAGCAGTTTTACACTAGAAACTACTAGAGAATGTAGAAGTCAAACTGAAGAAACCAAATGGGCCTAAAGAAAAAAATGTGTAGCTGGAAATTGAGGAGAAATATAGGTCAGGATGGCAGGTGAACTCAAGAATGGAGACAGGATCAAGGTGGAAATAAGGTGACCATTTCCAGAATTTTGGCCATGTATTGGGTGATAGGGTGGGTGAGCCTTATTTAATGGTTTACAAAAAGATAATACCAGCACTGGGCCCTACTTCTGCTGTTCTGCTAACTAAGGAAAATGTTATTAAGGAGTCTTTTAGCCTTACCCATCCATGGGTAAATCAAGGGGATTTGAAATCCCTAGCAATCCTTCCAGTTAGGAAAGTTTACAGTGTTTAACTATTGACCAAAGCATGGAAAAAGCTCTGCTTTTTCCTGTTTATCAAAGGAACAATAATGACTGTGGGAGGCCAGGAAGACTTCTGTCATCTGTCAGCAAGGAACAAAAAGCAATGATGGCTGATTCTTGATAAAGGTTAATGCACTGAGCCACTCCCACTTTGACCTCAATTATAGGATGACTATTTTTTAAAAGTTTCCAAATTGAGGTGACTCATTCATGTTTATTCATTTATTTATTGTGGTATAAAATGTATTATTTTTACTATTTTAAGTGGAGAGTTCTGTGGCATTAAATACATTCACATGGTCATTCAGCCATCATCACTCTCCATCTCCAGAACATTTTTATCATCCCTTACTGAAAATCTTTACTTATTAAACAATAAGGACCCCAGTACCTGGTACCCACTGTTCTATTTTAAATCTGTGTGAATTGAACTATTCTGTCAACCACATATAGTATAACGTTTTCAAGGTTTATCCATTTTGTAGCATATCAGAATTTCATTGTTTTTTTAAGGCTGAGTAATATCCCATTGTGTGCACTTACCATATTTATTTATTCACCAATTGATAGGCATTTGAACTGTTTCTACCTTTTGGCTTTGTGAATAGTGCTTGTGTGAACCTGGTGTACAAATATCTTTGTGTATTAATGCAGAAGTGGAATTGCTATATCATATGACAATTCTATGTTTAATATTTGAGAAATCGCCATATTGTTTTCTATAGCCACTACACCATTTTGCATTCCTATTAGCAATGAATAGTCCAATTTCTCCACATCCTATCTGACACTTGTTTTCTCTGTTTGTTTGTTTTTACTAATAGCCATCTTAATGGGTGTGAAGTGGTATCTCATTTTTGTTTAGATTTGCATTCCCCTAATGATTAGAGATGTTGAGCATCTTTTTATGTAATTATTGGCCATTTGTATATCTTTGGAGAAATGTCTATTCAAGTCCTTTGCCCATTTTTAATTGTTTTTTTTCTTTTGTTGCATTGTAGGAGTTCTTTACATATTCTGGATATTAATCCCTTATCAGATATATAATTTGTAAATATTTTCTTTTATTTTGTGGGTTGACTTTTCACTTTGTTGATAATGTCTTTTTGATTCACAAGAGTTTTTAAATTTATGAACTCCAATCTGTTACCTGTGCTTTTGGTGTTGTAGCTAAGAAATCTGCCATATCTAATATCATGACTCTCTCCTATATGTTTTTGTACGAGAGTCTTAATAGATTTAGCTCTGATATTTAGAGTTTTGACTAATTTGGAGTTAATTTTTGTTTATGGTATAAGGTTAGGTCCAATGTCATCATTTTGCATGTAGATATTCAATTTTCTCAGCACTATTTGTTTTTAAGACAGTATTTCCCCCCGCCCCCATTGAGTGGTCTTGATACCCTTGTTAAAATTATTTGACCAAATATTCAAGGGCTTATTTCTGGGCTCTGTATTCTATTTCATTGGCAAATATGTTGCTTTTATGCCAGTACCACACTGTTTTGATTACCATACTTTTGTATTAAGTTTTTAAAATAAGGGAATGTGAATCTTCCAATTTTGTTTTTCCTTTTCAAGATGTTCTGGTTACTTAGTGTCCCTTAAACTTCCATTTGAATTTTAGAAGGAATTTTTCTTGAAAAGAGTCATCAGGGTTTTGATAGGAATTGCATTTAATCTGCAGATGACTTTAGATAGTACCAACATCTTAATATGTTTTCCAATCCATGAACACAGGATGTCTTTGCATTTACTCTTATCTTTAATTTCTTTCAACAATGTTTCACAGTTTGCAGTGTACAAATCTTATACTTTCTTGGTTAATTCCTAAATATTCTATTCCTTTTTTATGCTATTGTAAGTGGAATTTTTATCATTTTCGGATTGTTCATAGTTAGTATATAGGAACACAACTCATTTTTTTGTACTGATTTTGTATACTGCAACTTTGCTGAATTCATTTATTAGTGCTAGCAGCAGATTTCTTTTTTGTATAGAATTTTTAGGGTTTCTTACATATAAGATCAGGTTGTAAGTGACAAGAGAATTTTACTTCTTTTTTTCCAATTTGGATGCCTTTGATTTTTTTTTCTTACCTAATTGCTCAGGCTGTAATCCTATATAATAAAAGGCTAATATGCATATCAACTGAACAGCACAATGACTGGTTGCTATGATGTGCACTGACCACCAGGGGGCAGACACTCAATGCAGGAGCTTGCCCCTGGTGGTCAGTGCACTCCCACAGGGGGAGTCCCGCTCAGCCAGAAGCTGGGCTGATGGCTGTTGAGTGCAGTGGTGGTGATGGGAGCCTCGGGGGGGGGCCCCCCCCGCCTCTGCATCAGTCAGACATCCCCTGAGGGCTCCTGGACTGTGAGAGGGTACAAGTCCAGCTGAGGGACCCCCCCCCTCCCAGTGCATGAATTTTATGCACTGGGCCTCTAGTTTTCAATAATAGAAGTGGCGAAAGTGGTCACCCTTGTCTTGTTCCTGATCTTACATTAAAGGCATTCAGTCTTTCACCATTGAGTATGATAGCTATAAGTAAGATAAACTATTGATACAGCAACTTTTGGGGGGAGAATTCTGGATTAACTATGACATTAAGTAATCACATTTATTAGAAAACATTCCAAATTCAGAACTATTTAAATGTGAAAAAAATGGACCATTTAAGAATTGTGCCAATACAGAGATACAATTCTTTCTATTGTCACTGGATCACTCTTCTGAATGTCCTACAAGCACTTTGAACTCAGATTGTCTGAAACTAGATACATCCTCTTGCCTGCACATCAGGGTTTTTGTTTCCTATGTTCTCACCTCGTAATGCTACTCATTCCTCCAATTCAGAAACATGGTAAGCATCTTAAACTCCTTCTTCTCCTCCATCTTATCATTTCCTTCATCTAATTGGTCTTGCAATTCTTTTGATTCTACCACAGAGATAGTTAGCACCCTCATTCACCCATTGCTCTTAATCTCCACTACAACTTACTGTAATACAAAGTATTCTCAACTCTTGTCTGAACTGTGGTAGCAACCTTTTATTTTATTTGACACCAATCACCCCCTCTTGAATATATCACCACATTGCCAAAAGTTATCTTCCTATAATATAAATCTGATCATGTCTGGTAGAGCCAGAGATATCGGATGTGAGAGCAATCACTGAGAGTCCATGCTTAAAAGTCTTCCCATTCTCCTGCTATAGCTGCTTGTTTGTCTATATTTCTTACATTTCCTTACTGATAAGACATTGGAAGTGGAGTAATACAAATGATCTTTGAGGATATTAGAAATAGGAAGACAAAGCAGCAAAACATTAATCTTATAATCTCTTTTAGTGCTTGGTTCAGGCTAGATTGTGCCAAGACATTTGTGATTTGGAGATAAAATTAGTTTCAGTTACATAGTGAAGATCAAGATGAGTATTGGACATATTTTTCTGAATTTGATTTTGTACTGTTGGCCTCATGCCACATGTGGCTACCATGTGTAGCAATAAACCTAGAAATATAATTATCACAAATTAGAAATTTTCTGTGTTTCAGTGTTTAGAATTTTAAATCTATGAGGGACTTTCACAGTACCTAAGTTGCCAATGACTTTCAAATGCTGCTCCAGTAGGGGAATGTTAGAAGTATAGACAAACAAGCAACTATAGCTGGAGAATGGGAAAACTTTCAAATACAAACCATTCATGCTTGCTTTCACGTCTGATATCTCTGGCTCTACCAGACATGATCAGATTTAGGTTCATAGCAAAGTTAAATACAGATATTGCCCACATATCACTAAAACCATATTATAACCTATCTGTTCTTTCCTCTTAACTTTGCTATGAACCTAAATCTGTTATTTAAAAAAATCCTTTAATAAAAAAGCGAATTGCAAGCGTGCATATTTTGTTTGTTTTTCCATCACAGTGAAGAGTTTTATTTATATCACACTACTTGATTGTGAGAGCTCTGATGTGTGTGCATGTTTCCTTATATACCCATACATAGGCATCCTACCTACCCAAGTAAAGCTACTAAGTGTCTATCTAATACTGATCAACTTCTATGAAAGCACAAAGCTGATCTTCATATGAAAACAGGGGAAAGCTATGTGATTTCAGGTCAAAACACAAATAGACAAGTTTTGTATGGAAAGCATCTGGTTAGAGGCATTTGATTATTTTTGGCATTCAGTAATCCTTCAAGCAGCTTACGGAAAATGTCCTCTGAGAGACTGAAGTGGTCACATGATCCCAGATGGCTCTAGACATTGCACCAGGTTATCTTTCCTCTCTCCTCAGATAATCTACTTGGTTTGAGACATGCCCATTTATCACTCTAGAAGTAATGTTTTCTAAGGTCAAGGTTTTAGTCTAATAAAAGTTAGCTCCAGGACCACCAGAATACAAAACTGTGGCTAAGAAGAATACAGCTGTTTTTTGTTGGTGTTGTTTATTTTTAAGGCTTCTCTAGACTCTCATTGGCTAAATCAGAAACAGGAAAGCAGGTCCTGGAACATCAGGATGCCACTTAGGTTGTCATATATCCATCCTGAGTCTTTTGCAATGGCATTATACTTACCTCCTCTGAGGAAGTATAGCCAAATAGATGGCATACTATGTTCACAAATCCAGCACTGTGTTTTTTAATGTATGAAGAGAAAGGGCACAGGGAGGGAGCTCTCTGAATGATTCATATTTATAACAAAAACCTAATCATCTGTCTATGTCAGACAAAATTTTGGATGAATAATCTGAATAATTTCCTATTAGTTCATGTCATTATGCATGTGAGACAATCAAACAAACCTATTTCCCTTCATTTAGCATCCTTTCAACTTGAGACATGGTGTACTCAATTTAATACACTGTTGGAAAGCCAAACAATCTCTTCTAATTTCCTGATTTCAGTACCACTCAACAAACATTTATTGAGCACCTACTGTGTGCCAGAAACTTCATTTTAAAATTTAAATGCACCAGATTTAATATTTCAGTAGGGTGTTTTCATGACTTTATATCTTTGTCACATAATTATGAATGCACATATTTAGTTGAAAAGCTAATAGCATCATAACAAGCATATAATTTTAACCCAGCTGCATGACAATTAAAACAAGTAAAGTTGATTTTGTAAAACTTGGCCCTTAGATAGGGAATCATTTTTATGCTAACTTGCATGCCAGAACTGAAGCTACTTGCTCCATCCTTGCCTTCCTCAGAAATAGCTGAATCTTGGGCCTTCTGTCTGAAGCTCTTGATAAATAATGCCAAACTTTCATCTATAAGTTCATGTGGGTATGCTCCAACTAGCAAAAATAGATGCAAGAAGGCATATTGCATGCCTGCTACCCCTTAGGTATATGTGGCAGGCTTTAAGCTTCTGAATGCTAAAACCCTACATATTTCTAACATTTATTGTTGTCATCATTTCCTAGGATCCACACCTGCTGCTTGTTTTTTGCAACTTGAGCTTTCTACCTTTCACTAACCCTATGGTTTTGCCCCGTACTCTGATCCCAACTCATTGGGCATTCTATCTAACCTGTTTCCTTTACACATTGACGCTGGATCAATTTCCCAGAGTAGGCCAGCACCTTACTGTTCTCGGTTGAACTGTGTACATACCACAGAGGGGCCCTTCTAAATCCTATTTCCTCCCATAAGACCCAAAGGCTAATAAATATTCAGTTCAGTGAATAAGCTTTGAAATATTTTCCCAATTCTTATTATACCAAGTACAGGAAAAATGGTGAAGTTCACAAAGGTTCTTGGTGAAATGCTCCCACTTATTCTGGAACACATTCCTTCCTGTCTTGCTCCATACTTAGATACCTGGTATCCTCAGCCTGCTCATATTTCTTCTTTTCCAGGTAGGCAAATGATAGCTTCATTCATACTAAGGTAACAGAGCCTTATTGTGACACTTCTTTTAGGCAGGTTTGCATTTTGAAAAAACTAAAGGAATATGAAAATCCTCACAAGATAGATGCACATTTAGTAAACGAACTTCAACCATCAAGTGATGAAGTAATTATGCATGGGGGTGCTGTCGAGATACTCCACAAATCATAGTATTAGGTTTTTGTTATAAATATGAATCATTCAGAGAGCTCAGCCTCTTTCAGCACTCTGACAAAATACTTAAGCAAGTTTTCAGAGGTCCACAGATAAAGGAGATTTCCAGGCTATAACTCCAGCAAGACCATGACTTGGCCCCATGGGTGTCCAGTCTTTACTGAGAAGAGACTTTCCAGGTACATTATACCAGGAACTGTATTTTAAACTAAAATTATCTTATTTTAATATACA
>NW_006287680.1:1085791-1102766 GCF_000327345.1 Myotis davidii
CGAACCACCTCTACCTCAGCCCTGCCACCATGGTTTTGTCCAGAAGAACGTCCAGAAGGTCTCTTGGAAGGTCTCCCAGTCTAATTAGCATATTACCCTTTTATTATAATAGATAGAGGCCTGGTGCACGGGTGGAGGCCAGCTGGTTTGCCCTGAAGGGTGTCCCGGATCAGGGTGGGGGTCCCCTTTGGGCATGGGGTGGCCTTGGCGAGGGGCCTGTGGTGGTTTGCAGGCCGGCCACACCCCCATGGGGTGCAGGTCCCTGCTGGGGGGTGTGGCCAGTCTGGGTGAGGGGCTGAGGGCTGTTTTCAAGCTAGCCACACCCCCTTCAGGGTGGGGGTCCCTTCTCGGGTGTCTGGTCAAGCTGGGTGAGGGGCTGAGGGCTGTGCTCAGGCTGGTCACACCCCCTTCAGGATGGGAGATCCCGCTGAGGTCCCCAGCCAGCCTTGGTGAGGGGCTGATGGCTGTTTGCAGGCTGGCTAAGACCCCAGTGGGTACCCCCACCCCATGAGGGTGTGGCCAGTCTGGGTGAGGGGCTTAGGGCTGTTTTCAGGCTGGCCACACCCCCTTCAGAGTGGAGGTCCCCACGGGGGTGCCTGACCAGCCTGGGTGAGGGGCTGAGGGCCATGTTCAGGCTTGCCACACCCTCTTCAGGATGGGGGTTTCCACTGGGGTGCCTTGCCAGCCTTGATGAGGGGCTGATGGCTGTTTTCAGGCTGGCCACACCCCCTTCAGGATGGGAGTCCCCACTGGGGTGCCTGGCCAGCCTGGGTGAGTGTCTGATGGCTGTTTGCCAGCTGGCCACAGCCCCAGGCAACCCAGGCTCCCAACCCTCTTTGAGCGGAGGCCTCAGAGGCTGGAAGCAGGTATCTGGGATTTATTTATCTTCTATAATTGAAACTTTGTAGCCTTGAGCGGAGCCCACAGCTGGCCAGGGCAGGCAGGAAGCTTGGCTTCCTCCATTCCAGGGGCAACTGAAGCCTTCTGTTCACTCCAGCTCCGTGGCCTCTGCCATCTTTGTTGGGTTTATTTGCATACTCACTCCTGTTGGCTGGTGGGCATGGCTGGTGGTTGTGGCTTGTGGACGTAGCAGAGGTATGGTCAATTTGCATGTTTCTCTCTTATTAGATAAGATGTGTGTGTACACACACACACACACACACATACACACACACACATATATATAAAATAATAAAAATAAAAAAAGGTTCCGGTCAAGGTGGTGACATAGATAAATGTGATACTTGAATTCTTCCACAACCATATCAAAATTACAATTAAACCACAGAACAACTATCACTCAGAACTTCCTGAAATCTAGCTGAACATTACTTCAACAACTAAGGATATAAAGAAGCCACATTGAGATTGGTAGGAGAGGTGTAGATGTTGAACTGGCTGGTCCCACACCCACATCCTATATAATAAAGAGCTAATATGCTAATTAGACCAGATGGTGGAATGATTTTCCAGAATGACCAGTGGGTGAGACCACGGGGCTGTGAGGCAGCCAAGGCTGCAAGGGCCTACACTTGCAAGAATTTTCTGCATTAGACCTCTAGTGTGACAGATAAAAATCAGGAAAGATATCTCAGCTGCAGAGTATGCCCCTGAAGAGCAAGGAGTCCCAGCCCCACACCAAGTCCCCATGCCCAGGGTTCCAGTATCAGGAAGAGAAGTCACAATAACTTCTGGCTATAAAAACCAGCAGGGAATGTTGATGAGTGGGATGGAGGACTCCTGGAGCTCCAGGTTTCCACTTAAATTGCCCATTCACAAACTTACTTAGACTCACTTGCTCTGAGTTCTAGTTCTTGGGCAGCAGCTCAAAAGGCACCAGAGACAAATGGGGAGGAACCATTGTTCCATTGCTGAGCCTTCCCCCACCAAAGATCCAGCAGGTGGACACCATATCTGAGTCTCCAGCAACCTGGCTAACACAATACCCCCTGCCCTGGTGATTCCCTGAGACCCCACCTCAACCAACTTGCTGGCCCACCCAAGCCATTCCTAGTGGCTTTTCCATACAAATGGCCTGTGTTGGCTCCTGATTCAGACTTTCCTAAAATCTCTCAAATAAGCAAGAGTTGGTTAGAGAATGCCCCATACCTCTTGCTAAGTGACCTCAGGTCCTGCAATAATGGTAGATGTCTTTGGTTCACAACTTGGCCTCTTTTGGGAACCTCCAAGCCCAACAAAGTAACATTTACCTGCAGACCACTTTGCAGCTCAGGCTGGGTGGCCCCATGCAGAACACAAGTGGTAGCTTACCTTGGCCTGCACCTCCCAAGAAGGCCCAAAACTAGTGTACCCAATGGATAGATTCAGATTACATTGAAGCACCACTGAACCACCTCCACAAGTAACAAACTCAAGAGGAAGTATCAATTGGAATCAAAACCCAGCTGAAGTTAGTCCTGCTCTGTGAAGTTGGCCCCTCCACCATAGTAGCAGCCAGTCCTCATAACCAATTGGTCTGGGGGTATGTCTCTCCCACTGAGGTGCCAACAGCAATCAAGGCTCAATTACAACAGGAGGGTATGCAAAGCACACAAGAGGGAGCGCCTGGAGAACCCAACTAGGGTGATTGGGGAGGCTCTGCCACTGGACCCTATAGGACACCTACTACATAAGTCCATTGTACCAAGTCCAGGAAACATAGCAGCTCTACCTAATATATAGTAACAAACACAGGGAGGAAGCCAAAATGAGGAGACAAAGAAATATGTCCCAAATGAAAGAACAGAACAAAACTCCAGAAAATGAAGTAAACAAATTGCATATGAGCAACCTACCAGATGCAGAGTTCAAAACACTGGTTATATGGATGCTCAATAAACTTAGGGCAAAAGTAGAAGAACTTAGTGAGAACTTCAACAGAGAGATAGGAAACATAAAAATGAAGATAGAAAACATAAAAAGAACTGAAATGAAGAATATATTACAGGGAACCAATAGTTGAATAGATGAAGCAGAGGATCAAATCAGAGATTTGGAAGATAAGGAAGCAGAAAACACCCAATCAGAACAGCGAAAAAAGAAAATGAATTAAAACAAAAATAAGGATAGTATAAGGAGCCTCTGGGACAACTTCAAGTGAACCAACATTTGCAACATGGGGCTGCCAGAAGGAGCAGAGAGAGTTCAAGGAATTGAAAACCTATGTGAAAAAAACGATAGAAAACTTCCCTAAGAAGGTGAAGGAAATAAACATACAAGTCCAGGAGCTGCACCAAGACATGTCATAATTGCCAGCACCGGTTTGGCTCAGTGGATAGAGCGTCGGCTTGCGGACTCAAGGGTCCCGGGTTCGATTCCGGTCAAGGGCATGTACCTTGGTTGCAGGCACATCCCCGGTGTGGAGGGTGTGCAGGAGGCAGCTGATCGATGTTTCTCTCTCATCGATAAGAAACTTTGAGTCAGGAGGGATTGGCAAGAAATATTCAAAGTGATGAAAAGCAAAGATCTACAACCAAGATTACTTTACCCAGCAAAGCTATTTAGAATCAAAGGACAGATAAAGAGCTTCCTAGACAAGAAAAAGCTAAAGGAGCTCATCACTACCAAACCAGTATTACAAAAAATGTTAAAGGTTCTTTAGAAGAAAAAATAAAATGAAATAATAATATAAGAAATAATATGGCAATAAATGCATATCTATGAATGATTATTTTTTATTTATTTATTTTAAATATATTTTTATTGATTTCAGAGAGAGGAAGGAAGAGGGAGATAGAGATTTAAACATCAATGATGAGAGAGAACCATCGATTGGCTGCCTCCTGCATGCCTCCTACTAGGGATCGAGCCCACAATCCAGGCATGTGCCCTTGACCAAAATCAAACCCGGGACCCTTCAGTCTGCAGGCCAACACTCTATCCATTGAGCCAAACCAGATAGGGCAATGATTATTTTAAATGAGAATGGATTAAATGCAACAATCAAAAGATATATGGGCAATGAATGGATGACAAAATAAAAACCTTACATATGCTGTCTAAGAGACTCACTTCAGATAAAAAGACACACACAGACTAAAAGTAAAGTGATGGAAAATAATATTTCATGAAAATAAAAACAAACAAAAATACCAGACAAAATAAACTTTATAACAAAGGCTATATAACAAGAGACAAAGAAGAAGTTAGCAATTCTACTTCTTGGTATTTATCCAAAGAAACCCAAGCACTAAATCTAAAGACATATACTTCCATATGTTCACTGTGGCATTATTTACAATAGCCATCCTAAATAACCACCAATAGATAAAGAAAAAGTAATACATATGTACAATGGAATACGACTCAGCCATACAAAAGAATGAAATCTTACCATCTGCCACATCATGGTTGGAACCGAGGGTGTTGTAAGGAATGGAATAAGTCAGGCAGAGGAAGGCAAATGCCATGTGATTTCACTTATACATGGAATCTAAATAAAAAATAAACAAACAAGAACAGAAACAAATTCATAGATACAGAGAATATTTTGCCGGTTGCCAAATGGTAGGAAGGTTGGGGTGATGGGTGAAAAGGGTGAAAGAATTAAGAATTGTTACAAATAGTTACAGAATAGTCATGGGGATATAAAGTATAGCATAGTGAATGTAGTCAATAATATTGCAATAACTATGTATGATGTCAGGTGGGTACTAGATTTATTGGGGTGATTACTTAGTAAGTTATATAATGTCTAATCACCGGGTTGTATACCTGAAACTAACATAATATGGTATGTCAACTCTAATTGAAAAATTTAAAAAAATATGTAAAGTCACAAAAAAGAAAAAGGAAAAGGAAAGAAACCTACATATACCCACCACCAATCCTAAACAATTAAACAGGATCAGTTTCTTTGATGCTCCCTGTAAGCCCCTGCCTAATAATTTTCCCTTCCTCCCAAAAAAGAAAACTAATATCCTGAATCTTGTATTCATTATTCCAATGCTTTCTTTCATAGTTTTTTAAGAACTATGAAAATATAAAAACACTTATTTTAATTTTTTCATGTCTTTGACTTTATATAAATAAAATCATCTTGTATGTAGTCTTCAATGACCTGTTGTTTTGGTTCATTCATTTTCTCTATTTTATAGAATTCCACTCTGTAACTACCACTATTAATTTATTCTCCAGTGTTTGGACTTTATGACATTTTTGTTTGCTTGTCTGATTGATTGATTGATTGATTGATTGATTGATTTTTCGCTATTGCAAAAGCTCCTGTGAATATGTTTCTTGGTACATATTTCTAATAGTTTGTTCAGAGTCTATAATAGAAGTGTAATTACTGGGTCATATACTTTTAATGCCAAGTGATTTTTCACAGTGCTTGTACCAACTTATATTCCATTACAGTGTAAAAGAACTAACTTCAGAAGGTCTTTATGGAAAATAAGTACAAGAGGTAATTATACTGTAATAGAATTGGCGTGGAAGAAGACAGCTGGACACTTGGAGGTTTCAGGAAAAGCCTTTATTCAAAGCAGCGCTGCTGGTTCAGGGGACTCTAAGATCCAGATCCTGAACAATTTAGACAATGAGATTTTCTCTTTATATATTTCTGAGTTTCTTTGTTTCCTAACTACCAAGCTTCTGTAGTGGACTCTCACAGCCCCCCTCAAGTCAGAATGGTTAACTTAGATTGTATCTAATGTCCATCCTGGATGGTGCCACTGACCTCCCTCTAGTTAAGATGAAACATCCTTGGTTTATGGCCCCTTGTAAATTGGACGTATTTAAATAAATAGCTCTTGCAAGACCAGATAATTAAGGAAGGGGCAGTGACTTCAGGAATGTGCATTAGGGACACTGATTAACTAGGTACAGAGTCCGGCTGCTAATCTCCCACATTCTTTCACAAAAGGAGTTAATTATCGGCTAGCAAGAGTGTGCAGTAGAAGGCAGGTTACTGAGACAAATTCAGATTGCTAGCCCCCAAAATGTCTTATGCTCCCCATCAATACTATCCAACAGCCACATTCATCAACAAATTAGACTGCAACACCCACTCACCTAGCAAAGTAAGTCCACACCCTATTTAGCTTCCTTTCTCATAGCAGTAGATTCAGGAGATAGTCATTCAGAAAATCCCACTGTATAAAATCCCATGAAAAGTCATAATTTATTTTATGCACTATAACCATGAAAAGGAGAAAGAGAAAAAGTAGATGACTGGGGCAAAAGTCAACACAACACCCTCACTCCCACCCCATCCTGTTCCACCCATTGCATGGTTTGGTATTTATTTCTGTGTTTTTCACTCTGTAACCAAAATTTTGCGTATAAGTGGTGATTTTTTAATCATGTGCACTGAGTAGAATAAGTTAGGCAGAGTAGTTTACCTTATTTATCTTTCAAATTAACTAAACTACAAAAAAAGCAATATATTGCCTACCCATGTTGTGTTCACCACCCAGATTTTTGTATATTTTCTTATGGATAGATAGTTTTTATTCTAGTACCTATTCCCACTCATTAGTGTGGGGAAACAAGTAATTCAAAGACACCAACTGCATGTCCTACAATTCAACTCAATGCTGACCTATCTACCTGGATATAGCATCATATCCCACAGGTTAAGGGCTTAGTCCTACAAGACTACCTCCCCTCCCTCAGCCCCCACTTCAGATGCCAATCTCAAGTGCAGGTTGTCATCTCTGATTCTAATTGGCTATATATTGGTTACAGAACCTCCCTGGGTTTGATTAATTTGTCAGAGCAGCTCACAGAACTTAGAGAAATATTTTATTTACTAGATTTTAGGTTTAACAGCCAGATGGAAGAGATGCATAAATCAAGGTATTTAGAAAAGGACTTGGAGCTTCCATGCCCTCTCCAAAGGCCCCATTCTCTCTAAATCTCCAAGTGTTCACCAACAAAGAAACTCTCTGAACCCTGTCCTTTTGGGTTTTTATGGAGGCTTTATTGCATAAGCGTGAATGATTAAATCATTGGCCACCAGCCCCTTCCTCTTGGATGCCAGGATGGTGGGACTGAAAGTTCCAAACCTAAGGGTATGGTTGGTTCCACTGGCTACCAGCCGCCTTCCTCAAGTGCTTTCCAAAATTCACCTCATTAACATAACAAAAGACACCTTTATGGCTCTCATCACTGAGGAAATGCCAAGGGTTTTAGGACCTCTGTGTCAGCAACAAGACAAAGACCAAACATATATTTATTATAAATCATAAAATCACACGTAGATATGAAATAAAATATTTCATTTGTAAGTAAAACCCCTTTGCAATCCTCTCCTATTCCCTCTCCCCTCACCTCTCTTTGGAGAAGTAACTTTTCTCCTGAAGTGGGTGTATATCCTTCCTTTTATGTATAAGCACAAATGTATGTGCCCATAGACCATATGTAACTTTTTATTCATTTAAACATTTACATAAATTACATCATGTTGTATTTATCACTTGGTAAAATATTTTTTAAATTCAACATTAGGTTTTTGACATTTATCCATGTAGTATACTACTATCTCTTTAATTGTTACTTGCTATATATGATTCCATTATGTAAGTAGAAAACAATTTATTTATTTATTCTTCTATTTATGTGGGACTTTCTTTGTTCTTCTCTTTCTACTTTTCACTTTGGTAAGCAACTCTGCAATGAAGATACCAGTACATTTCAAGATGTATGTTTTTAATGACATACCCAGGAAGTGACATGAAATATTCATAGGATTGAAGAGTGTTAACATTTTCTAGTTTACTAGAGCTTGTCACATTGTTCTCAAACTTGACTGTACCAATGTACATTTTCTCTAGAAGTGTATAAACATTCCTGTTTCCCTCTCCTCACGAACACTTCCTTTACTAGAGTACACATTATGAGGGAATGATGAATAGTGATCTGAGAAGAGGCTAGAGAGTAGGCAGGGCCTAGATCACAAAGTTACTTACATAACAGGCAAGGGAACTTGTATTCTATCACTGAAAGGATTTCATCAGGAGAATGTCATGACCAATTTTCCCTTAGAAAGATCACAGGAGGCAGTATGGAGGATGGATTGGGGTGGGAAAGCAGGCTTTAAAGAAAGGCCTTTGGAGGAAGCAGAGATTGAAGGTTACCTATATTTTACTCACTTCATTACATCTCTTTGTTTTGTTTTTCAATGAAAAGAATAAATTCTCATTCCCACATTAATTGATTTTCCTGGCACTTCAAGGTCATGAAGCTCTAGCCTAAAGGAAAAGAGAATAGGTTTTGCATCCATTGTCTGGCAGTTTTATAAAGGACTTTATACTGTGTAGAAGAGACATACAGCCTCTGTCAATTGCACAACCAATAAACTCACCTTTATTGCTAATTACCATTTTCTTTTTGTGCTACTGTTTGCCAAATGGCAGTGAAAGCTGAAGCACAGATGCTCATTAACATCCTTTTTGATTTACTGATAATTCAGCACTGACAGTTTAATAAGTTTAGGACTCAACCCAAAATTATTTGTCACCACATTTTTGGGGAAGTGTCTTTTCTCACCTCCTGAACTAAACAACCTGTCCAGTTTTGTAATAATTGCACCAAAAATATCAGTGTTCTGAATTGATATTGGATATTTTTAACAAAGAACTGAAAACATGTCTCTTCCATTCTTCAATTTACCTTCACAATAAACTCTGTAAACAGGAAAGAGGTTTTACAGACCTCATATCCCATAAGGGAAAATGGAGTATGCTCAAATGATGTTTAAACTAATTTGACCTATCTATAGCTGAAAATAGAGATTAAAAAAATGCTCACTTCTGAGACTGTTTTTTTCCAGCTTTATTGAGATATAATCTATATATATAAAATCCTAAGCAATCGGTCAACCAGTTGACCAGTAGCTATGATGAGCACTGACCACCACAGGGTAGATGCTCACTGCAGGAGCAGAAAACATAGGCATGGAAACATGGAAACTGATCCAGACAGGAGGGAGCTTTACTCCCGCAGGCCTGATCCAGATAGGAGGGAGCCCAATTCCAGGGTGTGTCACCCAAGAACTACCTTCCCACAATCTGGGACCCCTGGGGGGAAGTTGGAGAGCCAGTTTTGGTCCCATCTCCACTAACACAATCCCTGCAGGCCAAGCCAAGGGACCCACTGGTGCACAAATCCGTGCACCAGGGCTCTAGTTGACATATAACACTGTATTAGTTTTAGGTGTACAACATAATGATATATGTATGTATTGCAAATTGATTAGCACATTTAGTTAACATCCATCCTCACATAGTTACAATTGTTTTTCTCTTGTGATAAGAACTTTTAAGATTTATTCTCTTAGAAACTTTCAAATGCACAATACAGTATTGTTACTTATAGTTGCCATGCTGTACATTACACTCCAGAATGTGTTTATCTTATAACTGGAAGTTTGTACCTTTTGACCACCTTCACCCATTTTGCCCTGACAACAACAATCTGTAAGAGATTTTTTGATAATGGGGCTTTAATTTACCTATAGATACCTTGGTAGGGAAACATTGAATGTGATGTAATGAATTCCTTTTGAACTCATCTTAAATGGCTGGGCTATGGTGACACCTTCAGATTTATTTATATAGGAGGAAGAATCCCAGAGTAGGCCTCAGCAGATGTTTCTGAGGTAATTATAAAGCCCTAAGCCAAAGGCATCCCTCCCTTTATTATGCACTGTTTTTTCGTGATTTCATTCTTTATATTGGAGATAGGAGATAGTTTCATATTGGCCAATTTATAAATCCACTGACATTCAATAACCTGATACATTAAAACATGTTTATTATTAATTTTTTGTTCACTAAATCCCCCTCTCACACATATTCCCTTAACACATGACTTTTAATCCTTATTGGATTTGGTCAACATAAAATTATGGACAGACTTCTCTGGTGCAGAATATACCAATACATATACAGTAGTTGGTTCATAGTTGCTAACACTTCCTAGTTGATGTTTTTATCTAAGACATCTAAAACACCACTATTTATAAGGCCCCAATACATGCACATGTACATAACATGTAGGATGGTGGTGATAATAGTGGTAGCCTACTTTTTACAAATTATTTTCTACAACTAACATCTTTAATTGGGACTTTGATTTGGGATTTTCCTTTTAACAAAGTTACCGGTACTAGTGGATGCTATGACATTTTTTACCCTTTTTCTTGTGTGAAACCATCTGGAATGACAAAGGAGACACAGATGCACACTGTCTCTGAGCATCCTCAGACACATAAAATATCATTTGCAAATGTTCATGGAAGCTTTCTTGGTAATATCCAAACTGGAAACAAACAAAATGTCCTATACTGGGTAAATGGTTACACAAACTGGTACCTTTATACCATGAAATTCTACTCAGCAATGAAAAGAAATAACCTATTTATAACGTACTAGAGGCCCAGTTTATGAAAATTTGTGTAGTCAGGGAGGGTCTCTCAGTCCAACCTGCACACTTTCACGATCCGGGATCCCTTGGGTAGGGTCAAGTCCCATCGCAGCATGGCTCTGGATCCCTGGGCCTGTGGACCAGGGGTAGGGACCAAGAGGCAAGTCCAATGGCAGCATGGCTGCTTTCCCACAGCTCCCTCCTGTTGCCGTGCTGCAGGTGGCTGGGACCCAGGACTGACTTCCACCATGCCGGCTGGGACCCTAGCCTGGTGATCAGCATCGGTCCAGACATTTAGGTTGTGATGGACCCTGGATCTTTATATATTAGGATAACAACTTCGATGACTCTTGAATAAATTATGCTGAGTGTAAAAAAGGCAATCTCAAAATGTCATATTCTGTATAATTCCATTTATATAACATTCTTGAAATGACAAAATTATAGAGATGGAGAACAAACTGGTAATTGTTAGGGTTAACAATGGTAGTGGATGGATGGTGGGGAGTCTGAAACTATAAAGGCATATGTAACACAAGGGATCTTTGTGGTGATGGGGTAGTTAGGTCTATATCATGATTCTGGTGATGATTACATGTGATAAAATTACATGGTAACACTGTCATTTCTGGTTTTGATATTATAATAGACTAGAGGCCTGGGGCATGAAATTCGTGCACGGGTAGGGTCCCTAGGCCTGGCCAGCGATTAGGGCCCATCTGTGGGGTGATCGGTAGGGTGACGGGGGCAGGCCTGGGGCCTGCCAACTGGGGGCAGCTCCCGCTTTGAGTGTCTGCCCCCTGGTGGTCAGTGCACGTCATAGTGACCAGTTATTCCACCAGTTGTTCTGTTGTTAGGTCGATTTGCATATTAGGCTTTTATTATATAGGATTACCTAAAATGTAACCATTGTGGGACTGGGTGAAGTATATCTTGGACCTCTCTTTACTATCTTTGCAACATCCTATGAATCTATGATTATTTGAAAATAAAAAGTTAAAAAAGCACAAATTTTCAAAAGATACATAGATTATAAAAAAAAATATAGAACAGTTTCTCTAAAGCATTACGTTCAGTTAAATTTAATTTTAACCAGATACACAGAGTATTTAAATACCATGATCATTTCAAATGAAAAAATTTTTATGTTCCAAAAATTAATTATTCAGTCATGGCTTAATTGAATTTCCTTTAAAATATTTTATCTTTTTTTTTCACTCTGATTCAGCAGTATGAGTATCCTCTGATCTTTTTCCACTTATCACTGTTCACATAAAACCTGGTCTCCTCGCCCTAGCTGGTTTGACTCAGTGCCTAGAGTGTCAGTCTGCAGACTGAAGGGGCCCCAGGTTCGATTCTGGTCAAGGGTACATGCAAGGGTTGCGGGCTCGATCCACAATAGGGGGCATGCAGGAGGCAAACGATCAATGATTCTCTCTCATCATTGATGTTTCTATCTCTCTCTCCCTCTCCCTTCCTCTCTGAAATAAAAAAAAAAACATACAAAAAATTTAAAAAAAAAACAACAACACCTGGTCTCCTTACCCTAATTTGAGGTTGTACAGAGCATGGATATTGATCAAGAGCTCATCCAAACTGGCAAAAGAATCCTACATGCAGTGGGATGGAAGGGACTGGATCATAAATTTATGCTGAATGGACAACATGATGTCACCAGGTGGCAGTAGAGTATTATTGACCATCTGTCTAAGATCTGTATTAGACCTGTAATAGTCTCTATAAAAAAAAAATACTAAATCTCTGGGTATCCCCCATATTTTCTAATATTACTGTAACATACATTTTAATCCCATAAAATAGATATATATGCAAGTTCAAGCAGAGAATAACAAAGCCATGTTTAGATACACAGGTCAGGGAGTTAGCTTGGCTCACTCATAACCTAAGAGACTCACTGCTACATAGTAACCTTGCAGGCTGTTCAGTTCATGCCTCAGGAAAACTCATGCCTTAACAAAATTACAGATTGTTACATGCAACTATTATTTGGGTGTTCTGTGAATACTTGAAACTTTAAATTTTAAATCCTCAATACCAAGCATTCACTATACTAAATAATGGTGGAAGCATTTGGTTGAGATTAGCTTTTCTCTTGTTTCAAGTGTAAATTGTAAAATTCTGTATTAACTAACTAAATTAACCATTTTAATCAGTAAAGCATATGTGTTTTAGAGAAAATATTTAAAAATGAACCAATGCTCATGTACAATTAATTACATAACTGCTTCAGTAAATGCAGTTATTAAAATGCTTATACACAATAGGGCAGTGAAGACTTGGGGCAGGGTGGGAACTGGGTGGAGGGGAGCAATGGGGAGGAATAAAGGAGGATATCTATAATACTCTCAACAATAAAAATAAATTTTTAAAATTAAGAAATAAAACAAAATGCTTACAGAATCATAAATTACATTAATAATGATATGCAGGAACCAATGAAACCTATGAGTCAGATCATATGACTGAATATTTTAAAAGACTAACAAATTCATGAAATACAGTTCAAGGAATTGAATCTTTTTGTTCTGATTAAAAGTAAAGAAACATAATACAGATTTTAACTTCCAGAAAGCATTTGCTTTGTGTTTTTCATTAAATTTTGAAGAAGTGGAAGAAGTTACAAAGGCAGATTTCAGCACAACCTAAGAGAAAATCTTGGAATAAATAGACTTTTGGTCTAATCTTGGTATAGTCTGACCTAGAAAGCAGTGAAACCCTTCCTTTTATGGGAGGTTCCAAGTAGAGACAAATCCAAATTTCATATCAATAATATTGTAATATACAAATACTCAAGTTTTTATTTTGTCTTCTTATGTCAATATTTCATAATGGAAATAGTTAATCCTTTTTAGTTCTCATTATTTGCCAGGCACTTTTCTTAGTGCTTTCCTTGTCTTCATTTACCAGATTTTTAAATTTTATTTATTTACTTATTTATTTATTTACTTACTTACTTATTCATTCATTCATTCATTCTGTTAACCCTCATCCCAAACTATTTTTCCATTGACTTTTAGAGTGAGTGGAAGAAAGGGATGGAGGGGGAAAGGAGGGAGGGAGAGAGAGAGAGAGAGAGAGAGAGAGAGAGAGAGAGAAAGAGAGAGAAACTTCCATGTGAGAGAGACATGTCAATTGGTTGCCTCCCACATGTGCCCTGATCGGCTGGAAATTGAACTTGCAACCCAGGTAAGTGCCCTTGACCAGAATTGGATTTGTGACCCTATGGTGGGTGGGCTGACACTCTAATACTGAGCCATACTGGCCATGGCTATCAGGTACTTATTGAAGAAATACAATGTGCCAGGAATGATTTTAGGTACTGGGGATACAGAAATAAAAAGAAGAAATAAAGGTTTTCTCATTAAGCTTACATTCTACTGGGGGAAGAGAGATGATAAATTATATAAATTATATACTAGTAACTGCTATAAAGAAAAATGAAGTAAATCAGTGGACATACAATGATGGGGAGGGATGTTATTTTGTGATTGGGAGGGTAAAGGAGGTCTCTCTGATAAGGTGACATTTGAACAGAGGCTACAGTAAAGTGAGAAAGAGAGCCATGTGTTAAATAGGGGAAACAAAGGATGCAATGGCACTGAGGCTAGAGCTTGCTTGGAGTGTTCAGGACAGAAAAGTTGCTTTGCTTTCTGCCTAATCTGCTTTCTTATTTTGCACACTCTCTCCCATTCTTTAAATATTTCAAGCAAACTTTCTTTTGTTCAGTGTGGCAGAAAATCTTCTTTCTGGGCTTTTCATGTTTTTGTATTATTTGCCATGAGCACCATTCCTCTCAGTTTTGTCCAGCTATCATTATCTTCCACCTACTCACCCTTTAGGTTATGGCTTTTAACCATAGCTTCCTCTGAGAGATTGCCCTTGAATATCCACGACTGGGTTAGATGTATCTCCTCTTAAACCCTATAGTAAGGGTGGTCATATAACTTAACATCTAAAAAGGGACATTTCTTAAGACAAAGAGGGATAATATCAGTAGTTATGTTGGGCCAGCATATAACAGTTTGTATTTTTTCTATTGTCACTTTTCACACAGTACTATTTTAGTTTGTTGTTGTTTATTCCCTGCTAGTTAGGGGACTCTATAAGGGCAAGAATCTTGTCTATCTTCTCATGTCTTTGTCCTGTAGAGTTTTCTAGGTATCTGGTAAAACATGGCTGTTCAATAATTTTTTTACTCAATTAGATAAATGTATATATTGAGATTCCCCAGAATATTCTGGGATAGAGTTGTTCCTCTACTCCAAAAGAAGTGTTCATATATGTAGTGGCATATATTGTGTGTTTTTCTTTGGCTATATAGTGGTCAAGTGTGGGAGGTTGTGTGGTAAAGATTATGAAGTTGAGCTGCAAGAAAAAAGAGAAGAACATGGTTTGGGACAGTTTTTTCCTTTGTGAGTTTCTGCTAACAACCAATGCTATGTACTTGTAAGCCTCAGTCAGAAAAAAACTTCCTTTGGAAAGAAAGACACCATACAAAGTTAAGGTATCAAAATTAATTTCACTTACTAGTAAAAGAGCAATTTCACATAGGATGCTACAACTTACCGCCTATAATTTGCAACCATTCCCTGAAATTAGCTGTGAACTTAGGCATTATTAACTTGATATTATTTTCTCAAATATGTCTAACATTTTCAGAGGTTTTACTAGTTGACTTCCCTTCCTTGCTCCTGGAGTCTTTATATGTTTCCTTTTCATGTATCAGATGTCTAAAAATCACTTTACTCAGATTGCTCTCCCATCTACTTCAATTCAGTTGGATATTTTCCACCATCTGGTTTCAAGCTTTTAAATGGGTATCTGGGGGCTAATATTTCCACATTCTAGTAAGAAATGGTAATTAAAAAATATGTTGTTTTTATTACCCTGTGATGACTGAAGGAAACCATAGACAAACAGCACTACATTTCCTCTCATTCTAATGCAGCTGCATATCAATTAGATTCTCAGCTACTTGTGGATTTCTTTTTTCTGCTAGATTAATGCAGAGATTCTATTTCTCAAACAGACAAAATGTAGAGTATCCTACAAGTCACCAGAGCCAGAGCAAATCTCTCAGCTCCAGCGCTAAGCCTTTCATTGGGTCTATGTCTCTCAAGGGAAGTTATTCTTCCTTGGGATAGCAGGGAGAATGGCATTGTGTGATAATTTGTTCTCATCGATAACATAGGTATGAAAATCAATACTCTTTATCTCTATCTGAATATCTACACAGAAATTGACATAATTTATACACTGTCTTGACAATGGCCATTCCAACAATAATTGCTACTCAAGGCAGCTAGGAAATGTAATGTATTACATTCTGTGTAAATAAATGCTCAGCTCTGAGATATTATAAAATTAGGTATTTGGCTAAATCTAAGTAAAAAACAATGGTTTCAGCAATTTTCTAGAAGAATGTAAAAGACTTAAATTTCTACCATGGACATGAAATGAATTTCACAATAATTGAGTAAGGAAAGGACTGTTTCTTCAACAGACCTCTGGCATCAGTTTGGAGTCCTCTTGCACTTAGCTGACAAAAAAAATATCTTACAATAGAATTTCTTTGTTTTAATTCTAAGGTTTATGCATTTTAATGTAAATTCAGTAGGGAGGAGAAAACTTTTGAGCCTTACCAGCCTGTCACTTGTAAGTTTCAATTAGCTTATGACCTTATTTCTTCAAAACTAAATTTTAGAACTAGAAAAGAATTCAAGAGAAAGGTTTTTAGAGCACCGAGTGTCCAAGGAAAGTAAGGACATTGTACCATTGTGGAGAAAAAAAGATATAGAAAAGAGTGGCTTAAAGAACTAAACTACTTGGTGAATTTCACTGTTGTGCTGAGCAAGTGTCCATTTGAAAGGAGTTTTTAAGGGTGAAATAGGCAGGTTTAGGAAATTTTAGAAATTAAAGGGTCCATGGAAAAAGCACAGGGCTACAGAGCTGCGAAGGTTACATTTCCACAAGATAAGGGAGCTGAGAATAGCAAAAGGTACACATTTACAAAATAGAGGAAGAAAGCTCAGAGGAAATAAGAGAACAATAAGGGAAAAGATGTAGGGAACCTCACATACTTCATGTGAGGCTTAATCTCAGGAGTTGCTATAGTGACCAAATCAAAGCGGGGTAGTGAGACACTAAAAACTGCAGCCTTTGGTAAAGAAAAGGGATTCAGTGGGACTGTTCCTCCTCCCCATATGGGTGCAGCCTTTATAAACCTAAGAAAAAGGGACTTGGTGGGACTCTCTTTCCCCCCCCACGCGGGAGTCTGTGCTTGTCTCTCAATAAATTTCCACCTTTGCTATGCCATCTTTTGTCCATGGTTTCACTCTTTGACTCCACCAGACAAAGAGCCCTGGGAACCATCCTGCCCAGAGGAACACCGTGCATTTCCAGTCCAAATTTCCCATTTCACATTCATTCATTCAATAATTACTCACTAGGCCCTGGGACTATAAGTTGGACAAAAGCAGATATGCCCTTACAGAGCTTAAAGTCTGGACTCTAGAAGGAAAATACAGGCAATAATAACCATTCGAAAAATAACTACAAGCTAAGATTAATGCTAGGAAGAAGG
>NW_006287680.1:1102816-1127982 GCF_000327345.1 Myotis davidii
GTGCCAGGAAGGGATTTAACCTGAATTCTGCTGATGACTTTGAGAGGCATGGAATAAAATGTTCCAGAAAACAAGACATAGCATGTTTAAAGGCCTTGTGCTATAAGGGAATGTGGCAAGAAAACCTTGCAAGTTAAACAAAAGCCAGACTACACAGAAAGCTCTTGAACATGTCAAAGAGTTTTCATCTTAACTTAAAAGCAATGGGAAAACATTGAAAGATTTTAAATCAAGAGAGGGATAAGATTTGCATTAACATTTTTGGCAGCAGTTAGAAGCAAATAGGAAGGGGGTGAGAGTGGATATGATAAGACAAAACTAGGGAGCTTTCGTCATAGTTCTCAAGAGATACTGCCTTGAATTGGGGTGGTGGCAGTGGAGATTGAGAGAACTGGATGGATGTAACAGATTTGGGAGGTAAAATCCATGAGACTTAGTGCTAGATTAATAATGAGGTAGGCATGAGGCGATGTCAAGAATGCATTTTGATAATAGGAGATCCTGAAGAGAACTCTATTTTGTGGGGTAGATGTGTATATATACTAGTATACGTTTGTAATGTGTTCAATGTTTGTCTGAAGTAACTTTAAAACAACTAAGAAAAGATACAGAACTTACTTCCTGGTACCCTATTTCCTCTTGCTTTTTTCCTCTTCCAAGAATTTTAGAGATTGGAGTTTTGTTTCTGAAACAAAGTTGTTGTGGCTGATTTGAACTCCCACCCTCAGCACCTTCCTCTTGCTTGAATCCATCTTGGTTTTATCTGCCCAACTAATGGTTTATTCTGCTTTCCCTATCCTACCTCTGGTCTAACTAGGCTTGCTGCTATATAAATGCATTTATTAAAAAGAACTAAAGTGACAGGAAAGAAGATAGGTTGGGATGATGCTTCCTAACTTTTGGGGTTTTTTTTAATGATAATATTTGTAGAAGCTTTTTGGAGTCAGACACGCTATCTTTGCACCATGTAGAAGCTTTTGGCAGACCAAAGGGAGTGGAGGGGCACGGTCAGAGCACCACAAAACCTCGCTAGACGCTGGAAAGCAGGGTCTGGGGAATTGTGTGCTGCTGCCATAGTAAACCGGAAGTCCTGCTTCAGGGGAGCCCCCTTCCTGCTTCCCGGACAAGGTCAAGTGGACCAGGGAATGTACACTGCGCCATAGCAATAGTAAACCGGAAGTTCTGCTTCAGGGGAGCCCCCGCTTCCGGTTTCTGGGACAGGGCCAGGTGGACAAGGCAATGTACACTGCACCATAGCAATAATAAACCTGAAGTCCTGCTTCAAGGAGCCCCTTTCCTGCTTCCGGAACAGGGCCAAGTGGACGAGGGAATGTACACTGCGCCATAGCAATAGTAAACCGGAAGTCTGCTTCAGCAGTGCTTCTGGAGCAGGACTGAAGCACCGTTTTCTAGAGCTTTCCTCCTGAGATGGCGGCCGTGAAGGGGCGCTGCTGAACTGTCTCTGGCTTGGCTACCCGAAGCCAAGGAAGCATCTTCACCTGGTGAGTGGGAAAGGGGAATTTGGTGTGAATCTTGCCCCACGCCAGAGAGCCGTCCGTCCTGCCAAAAGCATTACATTACTGTCTTGGTTCAAAGGCCGAGGTCTCCTTACTGAAGCATTAATTTTCTTACCGGAAGTTTGTCCTAAAAGTGGACTGATACACTGTATTACATGGTAGTACTGTTTACCTGGCCTGGAGAATCCCTCTTTCTTTAAGACATGTTTGATGCTCCAAATCTCTGAATTCTGATACGCTGTTGGACATATTTAAAAACAAAACTCTTCATTGTCTTGCTCCATAATTGGGCTGGAAATACTATTCTTTTTCTTCTGCGTGCTGATACTGACTATATCTTATTAGCACATTAAAATGGCAGTACCTGAAGAGGCCATCCCTCCTTTGTCTGAATACCAGTGCAAGATCTGTTTAGAAATCCTGATCGAGCCTGTAACACTACCTTGTGATCACACGATCTGTAAGCCATGCTTTCAGTCCATTGTAGAAAAGTCAAGTTTATGCTGTCCTTTCTGTCGCTTATGGATCGCTAGATGGGGCCGGTACCATAACCGAACAAATTCCCTTGTCAATATGGAATTGTGGGAGAAAATTAAAAAACACTATCCAGAAGAATGTAATCTAAGAGTCGCTTTCCAAGAATCACAAGCAAGTTGTAATGACGCTCCGCCAGTTCATCTGATAAGTGAACCTGGAGAACTGAGAAGAGAATATGAAGAGGAGAAAAGAAAGATGGAGGCATTGCAACGAGCCAAAGCAGAAGAAGAAAACAAAGCCAGTGAAGAATACATACAGCAATTATTGGCAGAGGATGAAGAAAAAAGGAAAAGAGAGACAGAAAGACAACTGAAAAGTGATAAAGCACTAGCAAGAAAGATAAGCTTTGATATTAATTTCGATGCAGAAACTAGCTGGGCATCTAATAGAATCATAACCAGGTCACAAACGAAAATAATGAACCAAGAAAACACTGGTGATATTCAGGAGTATTTGCCACCTATATCTCAGTATGGGCCAGTATCACTATCAGAAGGTGTGAAAAAAGGCGAGAAAAACTCCATGTCTAAGGAGAGTGAGAGTAGTCATATAAAGAGCCCTATGTGCCAAGGCACAGAAATTAAGGAAGATATTCTAACACTTTCTTCTCAAATATGTCATGAAATTCAAGAACAAGGTGCAACATCTTCAATAGAGTCGCCTATGCCTCCACTATGTGCCAGTGGTACAGAATTGTGCCTTGGAGAAAAAGTCAAAATGAAACCAAGCAAAAATGATGAAGAGAAGGAACCTAAAGCCAGCATTGCCTACTCCAGAGAAGCTGCAGTTGACCCTCATGGCAAAAGAGAGAGTGTGTGCATTATATCAGATATGGCACAGATAAGTGAGACAGAAAATGAAGAGTCTTACCCACAGAGCAGTGAAAAAGATGTTTCCAAAAGAAAAACACAGGAATCTTTGTTTGAAACAGCTGGGGATCCAGGCTGTTCTGTAAAAAGAGGGAGAGTGTTCCCTGAAGCTTCCTCAGACGAAGAGGAAACAGAAGTCACCATCACTCAAATCTGTTAGATTTGGGACAGGTATTTTTTGAGAGAGAAAACCAAGAAGAACAAGATAAGTTATCAGCATTAAATCTTTGCAAAGAGGTGGATGAAAACCAAATAGACCCAACCCTGCCAAAAGGATCCCCAGATGAATAGCTGTTATCTTCTATGTCCTCATCTCCAGACAAACTGCCAAGTGGAGAGAAGAATTCCAAAGACAGCAACTCCAAAAGACAAACTGATATAAAGCCTTCAAAACCCTAGAGAGACTCAAAAAATTAAAACTGGCAACCTTCTTTTAAGAAGGTTGTAACATTCAGTTAATGTTCATATATGAAAGATGCCAAGTTCCACTAGAGATTATTGCAAAGTGCTCATTCTTTACAGCCTAAGTTACCAAGGAAAATAACTTCTCAGATGTTTCAGAGATAAAGTAATGCGTGGGTAAAGGGGGTGTTTTATAATCTAGCAAACTTTTGTTGTGAAGCTTTCTTTTCTTCAAAATATGCATGTTTTATGGCTTTTTGTCATCTTTTTTTGTCCTGTAGTAATTCAAGCAAGATTATACTATGCTGACTAGTTAAGGAATCCAGGTTTAAAGTCTAAGTTTTCTTGCTACTTTCCATGTATTTGCAGAGCACTTGAAATGCATCTTACATAACAGTAAAGGAATCTAGTTGCCATCTTCTAATTACTTTAAGCATTATAGCATTTTCTTTTATTTAAAGTGTGTTAGGATTAACATGAAATCAGAAAGTCAGTTTTCTGGAAATTAGGATTAATTTGCAGAAAGGAAACTAGACTCTTGATGCAAAAGGAGTTAAGAGTTGCAGTAAGGCTGAATGGGGCAAGCTGATAACTTGGAAGCACTGGAACTGAGCTGGTGATCAGAAATTGGTCCAGGGTGGAGTAGGAGGTATAGTTTGGTAAAGCATTCTCCCTCATCCTTTCTTTGCTAAATGACACAGAAAACATTTGGATTTTATAACTTTTCACACCATAGTATCTGGTGTCAAAATCAAAATTAGTTCATAAATTACCTAAAATTTTGGAAATTCACATTACTCTTAGTTTGCTATTCCAGGGGAGAGGGAGAGAGGGAATTTATGTAGGAGAGTTATATAACAATATCTTATGCTGTGGAACCTCAGGCATAAATGATCATTTGTTTATTTCCTTATTATTTGTATTAATATTGACTTTTATTTGTGTTTCTGGGAAGAAATAGAAAGTATCATACTTGGGTTTTGCCCTATATTATGCCTCAAAGTTAAATCAGAAGGTAGTGATTTCATTTTTGAAATTTAACTATTAACCTTTGTTTCATTAATATAAACAACTTCAAGCAAACAACAGTTTTAGCAGTATTTCTGTTGATGTCTAGTTATCTTTTTAGGGTAAAACAATGTCCTAGGGTTAATTTTAACTTAAACTTGTCAATATTTTTATACATGATTGAGATTTTTCCTCCAAGTTCTGTAACTGATTCTGTTAATCTTTACACACTTGATGGCATCTGCTTCAAGCATTGATTGGATAATTATCGGTAGAATTTTGATGATAATGTAAAACTTACTTTGCCCTTTCTCAAAAAACAAAAAACTGATTGATGTCTGAGCAGTGATTGTGCTGAAATGAAGTGTTGTCAGAAACTAACCAAATTTGTCTAAAATAGACTAAAATTCATCTCATCCCACTGATATTTTTCTAAGAGTAATTTTACATTACATTTTATGGTGGACGTTATGGAAATGCCTCAAATTACAAGTTATGTAATTAAAACTTCCTGAAATAGAACATAACCAAAAAGGGGGAAAACAGTGTTATGTATTTAAGATTTGTATTATTTGACAGTTTATTTTTTTGTGAAGAAGTCTTCCTGACTAAAGTTGGTTTAAAGATAAATTTTATTTTATTTTCATATATTTTATCCCTTCTTACTGTGTCTTGTAATTTTCATTTTTTGGCACAAATATTACATATCAGATTGTTCTGGTTTGTGTTTACATTTTTTAAAAGTTCATGATCTATTTTTGGTTGTCATTATATTATATTACAAAATGCTGGAAGCCCATTGCACGAAGATTCGCGCAATAGGCCTTCCTTTCCCTGGCTGCTGGCACCGGTTTTCCTCCAGCACCCGGGACCCAAGCCTTTGGTCCGGCCGCAGTTGAGAAGCCAAGCCTCTTCAGTCTTCAGTCTTCAGTCTTCAGTCTTCAGTCTTCAGTCTTCAGTCTTTAGTCTTCAGTCTTCACTCTGGCCAGAACCGTCAGTCTTCGCTCCATGCCTGTGTATGCAAATTAACCTCCATCTTTGTTGGGTTAATTTGCATAGTTGCTCTGATTGGCTGGTAGGTGTAGCGGAGTGACACCAATTTCATGTTTCTCTTTTATTAGTGTAGATGGAATAATGAACTAGTTAGTTATATGGCATTTTCTGTGGCTCATTGTTGTGTAATGAGCATTTGTAATAATAAGCAAGTGGAATTTAACTGTTTAGGAGTAATAACTAAAGTCATAATGACTGTATTTTTTTAAAAGTTCTCTTAATTTGAAAAAATTATCTAAATTTTTTTCACATATTTTTTTCTTAGGTTGTTTTATTTAAACTGGTTGGTTTTTGGAAGTTAAGTGTTAGAAACTAGACTTACACATTCTAGCACTCATTGTTTTGGAATACTTGTGACAATACTTAGATTTTTTTTACTGTATACATATTCTTTCAAATATTTTCATTGATTTCAGAGAGAGATGGAGAGAGCTAGAAACATCAATGATGAGAGTCATTGATAGGCTGCCTCCTGCATGCCCCCTACTGGGGTTTAAGCCACAACCTGAGCATGTGCCTTGACAGGGAATCAAACTGTCACCTCTTGGTTCCTGGGTCAATGCTCAACCCCAGAGACATGCTGGCTGAGTTATATTTTTTTAGTTTAATTTATTGGTATGACATTGGTTCAAAAAACCATACAGGTTTCAAGTATATAATTGAACAAAACAGGTTTTAAGATAAAATTTAATTTCTCCAATAGTCTTTTTTTTCCTGGTAAGGTACCCTCCAATGAGGTTTTCTTCATTTGTTTTTCTTTTTTTCTTGTAATCTTTATTGTTATATTATATAGGTCCTCCTTTTCCTCCATTAATCTCTTCCAGCCCACTCCCATCCTTCCCTTCCTCAGTCCCTCACCACCCCATTGCCAATAGTCCTGCCATGTATGCCTTTTTGTTAGAAACTACTGTTTTGCATCAGTAATAAGAATTCATTGCTAATTTTTCTTGTCATTTTTTGTGGAAGGGATTTGAAAGTTTAATTTGTCAAGGAGTATTAAGACTATGTAGAAGTTGAAAATTAAAATATTAAAAATGAAACTGGACTATTGTGTACATTTGTAAAATAAAAATTACATTAAAAGTTCTACATAACAAAAAGTACCAGAAAGGAAAATTGGAAGACATGGCAAACTGGTGAAGAGATATATCCAATTCATCACTGAGAGCTAATTCCCTTTATATAAAGTGCCTTCCAGCAGAGCTACCTCTATCAAGACACTGAGCCTGGTATGCTTTCTGTCCCTTGGAAAGTCAGGAGAGTTTGGGCCTGGTTTTGCTTCTGCCCCTCATGGGTGGCCAGGAGATACTGGGTCACTGTTTTTCTTTAAGTCCACCAGGCCCTTGGGCAGTCTGCTTCCCCCCTTTTCCCCTTCAGGGTTCTCTAATAAATGTCTATTTTATTATTTTTAGGCTTTGTACTTGTACTTAATAGAGAAGAGCTGGGAGAGATGAGTCTAGGCCATCATATTCCAAACCAGAAAGCTGTTTTATTTTTAGACCTGATTTCTGTTTTGTTTTTGTTTTTGTTTTAGAGAGAGAGAGAGAGAGAGAGAGAGAGAGAGATCGGCTTCCACTTTCCGTTACTTCTGGAAATTGAAGTTATACATCCTTAAGTCCTTAGCCTAACATGTAAAATTCTCCATAGAATTACATTCCTATTTGTATTCTCTCCGTAAGTTTATTTCTCATTCCTCATAATGTAGTAAAATCACTCTCATTAATGCATCTTGCTCCCTCGTACCATAAGGTGTTTATCAATGCCATTGTCACTATTTGGAGTGTTCTCTATTTTTCTCAATTAATTTAGACCAATTTGGTTAAGGACAAAATTATAATAATGAACCATCATGAAATTCTACTTCATTGACTTTATTTTGTGCCCAAGTCTTAGCATTTCTGGGAGATCTTTTAATCAACGTTTCTTCACACTAAATATGTAGTATTTTTCCTTGTTTACTATGCTGTTCTTCATAAGCTATTTTTATATACCCAAACCACCTGGAAAACTACTATACATTGAGGGGGAAAGCTTCTAGTAGGAATTGCAAGGCAATTATTTTAACTATTTTGATGTAAGACTCTCAGATACTTCTGTTTTATATTTATGAATATTTTACACATCTTTCTGGATTTTATTTAGGTCTGGGAGTGCAGAGCCACTGGGGGTAAAAAATTTAGATAATAGGTTTAATTCTGCATTTTGATTTCCATTTGTATACCTAAATTATGTGACCAGATGTCAATAGCAGAATGGGAACTCTCCCACCCTGTGAATGGATGATAGTGTGTGAAAAGACAGATGGTAAAGAGCAGCAAACATTTTCTGGAATGTTTCTTGCTTTGAAAATCCCTGAAGTTTAAAATCTGGTCTTTATTGAAGTTGCATTAAGGCATGTCTGTAATTTCCATGAGGTCTATTTACAAAACAGTAAAGGGGGTATTCAGTGAATGCAGGAGCTATTGATTCTGGGATCAAATTCTGTCTCTTAGGGTCAAACTATTGAATGCATTCTAAATTCTGAGATGCCAAAGATTTTGGCATTACTGATTACTTTTTTAAACTATACACAGGACATTTGCTTCCAAAGATAATGGAGTAATAGGACCACATTTCCCCTCCCATATGAAACAACAATAAAAGGACAAGATAACTGAAATAATGGTTTTCAAGACACTGGATATTTGTTAATGGAAGGAAGTGATCCCCAAGAGAGAGAGAACAAACAACATGAGGACTATGATTCTTTCAACTTATTGCGTTGAGAGTTTCCAGACCACAGGGAGAGGTAGCCCAGTCAGAGCCCAATGGATTCCCTGAGGTCAGGATAAAAAGCTGAGGGAAGTAGATCAAGGCAATTAGAATTTCCAAAACAGAGTATTGGAGAAGAGAGGGCTGCACTCAGCTCTGCAGCTGAGTATAGGTCCATGACTGGAAAAACCTCCAAATGATTAGAGGTAAGAATTCCCAGCATTGCCCTAGCCGGTTTGGCTAAGTGGCTAGAGCGCCGGCCTGTAAACTGAAGGGTCCCAAGGTAAGATTCTGGTCAAGGGCACATGCTTGGGTTGCAGGCTCGATCCCCAGTAGGGGGCGTGCAGGAGGCAGCCGATCAATGATTCTCTCTCATCATTGATGTTTCTATCTCTCTTTCCCCCTCCCCTCTTCTCTGAAATCAATAAAAAATATATATTAGAAAAAGAATTCCCAGCATTCACATAGCCCCAGGAATAGTGACAATCTCCACCAGCTAAATATTGTAAAAATCTCAATATTTATAAAGCATTGTATAGAGGCAACAAAAGGGTATCACCTCAGTAATGGGAACTAATCTCTAAACCAGCGGTTCTCAACCTGTGGGTCTCGACCCCTTTGGGGGTCGAACGACCCTTTCACAGGGGTCGCTGAAGACCATCGGAAAACACATATATAATTACATATCGTTTTTGTGATTAATCACTATCCTTTAATTATGTTCAATTTGTAACAATGAAAATACATCCTGCATATCAGATATTTACATTATGATTCATAATAGTAGCAACATAACAGTTATGAAGTAGCAAAGAAAATAATTTTATGGTTGGGGGTCACCACAACATGAGGAACTGTATTAAAGGGTCTCAGTATTAGGAAGGTTGAGAACCACTGCTAAATGATAAACTGCTTGGGTCCCACCTAACAAATCTCTTTTTAATTTTATTTTTATTATTAACACTATTACAGATGTCCCCCATCCCTCCCCTTTGCCCACTTCCACCCTCCACCCAGCCCCCACTCCCCTTCCTCTGGCCATTCCCCACACTGTTATCTGTGTCCATGTGTTATACATATATATTGTTTGGCTAATCTCTTCACCTTCTTTCCTTCAGTCCCTCCCACTTCCCTCTGACAGCTGTCAGTCTATTCCATGTATCTAGGCTTCTGTTTCTATTTTGCTTGTTAGTTTATTTAGTTCATTAGATTCCACATATAAGTGAGATCATATGGTATTTGTCTTTCTCTGACTGGCTTATTTTGCTTAGCTAGGTCCATCCATGCTGTTGCAAAAGATAAAAGTTCCTTCTTTTTTACAGTCACGTAGTATTCCATTATGTGAATATACCACAGCTTTTTTACCCACTCATCTACTGATGAGCACTTGAACTATTTCCAGATCTTGGCTGTTGTAAATAGTGTTTCTGTGAACAGAGGGGTGCATATATTCTTTCGAATTGGTGCTTTGGGATTCTTAGGATATATTCCCAGAAGTGGAATTGCTGGATCAAAAGGCAGTTCCTTTTAAGTTTTTTGAGGAAACTTCAGTCTGTTTTCCACTGTAGCTGCACTAGTCTGTATTCCCACCAACAGTGCACTAAGATTTCCTTTTCTCCACATCCTCACCAACACTTATTGCTTGTTGATTTATTGATGGTAGCCATTCTGGCAGGTGTGTGGTGATAGCTCATATAATGATCAGTGACATTGAACACTTTTTCATATGTCTAGTGGCAATCTGTATGTCCATTTGGAGAAGCAAATCTTATAAACAATACACAAACTGATCAAGCAATTCCTAAATAACATAAACTACATCCTAGAACAAAGGAATGGAAATACAAAAATACCAAGCACCCAACAATGTATGCTTTGTGGGGATCTTTTCTAAGGGACCAAAAAGGCAAAGGCCATATGAGGTGGAGAAGACTCTCTATCACAAGGACCACTGGGGGAGTCATAGCAGAGATTTAAATTTACTTGTAATTCTTGAGGCTGTTACCCAGGGTACATGCTTGTAGGTGGGGCCCCCTGCAAGCCTCTTGGCCACACACACACACACACACACACACACACACACACACACACACAGGATCCTGAAGCAACAATACTGTGGAGTAATTTAGCTAAGAATCTCAATAGCATAAGAGATAATGAAATGCATAGGAATAAATTTAACCAAATTGATAAAAGATATGTACACTGAAAATTACAAGACTTTAAGAAATTGAAGAAGACACAAACAAATGGAAAGGTATCCTGTGTTCATGGATTGCAAGAATTGATATTTTTAAAATGCCCATACTATCCCAACGCATCTATAGATTCAATGCAAGCTCTATCAAAATTCAAATGACATTGTTCACGGGGAGCAAGGAGTCTTGCATAGCTCAGAAGTGAGGGAGCAGAAAAGAGGGGGTTAAAACTACCAGTGGTTGTCATAAATTGACAAATGCTTTTGCCTTCGGTCTTGTCAAACATATCCAGGGATTATTCTATGTACTGTCAGGTGTTCCTAGCAGAATTGAATCCTCTTTGCCCCATCAGAAATGACCTCATTAATGCACAGATTATTGGTTTTCCTTCCTTCTCTGACTTGGTCTCCCAGTGGCTTATTCCTGCTTTTGAGATCACCTCCACATAAACTACCTCCACATGCCTCCTGTCTCATTCTTTCTGGGAACTTTAGCTAAGACATGCACCATCATGCACTGCTGGTAGGGATGTAATTGTGCAGCACTTCTAGAGATATGTCAATCTATAGGCAAATTACGTATAGATGTGCCCTATGACCCCCCAATTCCTTATACCTCAATAAGGGTATATATTCAAGGTTGCTTATTGAAGCTGTGGAAAGAAATAGGAGGCAATCTAAATCCATCACTGGTTAACTGTGGTCAATGTGCACTATGGAATATTATGCAGCAATTAGGAGCATTATTTAGATGTATATATAGCAACACAGATGAATCTTAAAAAACAATAGTTGGTTAAAATAAAAAAAATAAAAGAATTAGTGAGATAAGACAGTACCATTTATACAAATAAGAAAAACATGCACAAAATAATACATGTTTGCCAAACATTCAGTCAAATATGAAGATATACATTTAACATATTAATCTAGTTGCCAATGAGGTAGGGGGCATGGAAGTGGAGTATGATGTTTTAAAAAAAGAAAAATAAATTAATAAGAGGGACTTCTCTGACCAATAATGATAATGTGTTATGAGTTAAGAAATAAGATTAAGTCAAACCTCTCTACTTAAGGCCCAAACAAAGAAAAAACAAATTTTTATATGCATATCTATTCCCTCATTTTCATTCTCAAGAAATTATATGCTATACTAGAAGCTCAATGCACAAAATTCATGCAAGAGTAGGCCTTCCTTCTCTCTGGCACCCAGGACCCACGTTTCTCTCCAGCTGCCTGCAGGCACCCAGGACCCGGGCTTCCCTCACAGCCCTGGCTTAGTCTGGAAGGTCATCCAGAAGGATGTCCAAAAGGCTGTCTGGTCTAAATAGCATATTATGCTTTTATTATTATAGACTAGGGGCCCAGTGAAAGAATTCGTGCACCTTGAAAGGAACTGTGGGCCACAAAGCTGCAGTGGGCATAGGGACGGATCTTGGCCCATCCTCCAAACCCCTGCCTGGCCCCTCCTGCCGCAGCCCCCAGTCCCCTGTCTGCCAGCAGCCCTGCTCCCACCACTGCCACTCCCATGCACTGACAGCACCAGCCCCAATCACTCCACGCTGTCAGCGCGTGTGAGAGGTGGCTGCTGCCCCAATCTCCCCTCAGGAGCAGGGGGAGGTGGAGAAACCCTGAGGGGTGATCAGGGAAAGCAGCTGCCACTCGCACCTGCTGATGGCACCAGGTGGGACTGCAGCACGCAGGAGCAAAGAATGTTCAGTAACCACCAGAGGCTTAACCTGATGACAGCAACTATCATCCCGGCTTGGTCTGGTGCCCCCGCTCACCTGCTCCACCATCCTGCTGCAGCCGACACCCACCATGCTTGGTGCTCTGCTGCCTGCTACTGACACCCAACATGTTCTGCATGCGCCCCCTGGTGGACAGCACTCGTCATAGCGACTGGTTGTTTGGTTGTTCTGTTGTTACACTGTTTGGTCTATTTGCATGTTAGCCTTTTATTATATAGGATACCAAGAGAACCTGGTTTGGAATTCAATAATGTTTAGTATGAATAAAATAAGTTTGTATTTCTAATAGGATCTAATGTCAATTCATTAATGTTTTATAGCATAATAATTACTTATATTATTTCAGGTTCATTTTTAGAGTCAGTGAAGCACAACAAAACACAGGCAGCAGGTGCAATCACCAGGCAGGACAGTGGTGTGTGGGAGCAAAGAATTTCAGTAACCACCAAAGGCTCACCCCAATGCAGCGACCTGCGTCCCACCTTGGTCTGGCGCCCCTGCTCACCTGCTCCACCATCCCGCCTGCTGCCCACACCTGCCATGTTCCATGCGTGCCCCTTAGTGGTCAGCACATGTCATAGTGACCGGTTGTTCAGTTGTTCTGCCATTCGGTCTATTTGCATATTCGCCTTTTATTATATAGGATGACTTAAGGTTAGATTTAAGTCATTCCTCAGTCTTTCATTCCTTCATATATAAATGAAATATTCATTGGGTCTCTTTGAGGTAAAAAATCAATCTTTGCTCTCATTAAGCTTACATTCTAGTTGAGAGAACAGGCAACAATAAACATAATTTGTCCAGCTGAGATGGCTCAGTGGTTGAGCATTGGCCTATGAACCAGAAGGTCATGGGTTCAATTCCTAGTCAGGGCACATGCCCAGGCTGTGGGTTCAATCCCTAGTGTGGGACTTATAGTAGGCAGCTGATCAATGATTCTCTCTCATCATTGATGTTTCTATTGTTCTCTCCCTCTGAAATCAATAAAAATATATTTTAAGAAATATATTTTTATGTTCTGTTAGATTATTTTTGTGGTACATTAGAAGACCCTTACTGCTATGAAGAAAAATAGAGAAGAAAAATGATGATGAGGGTGTCATGTGGGGAATGGTTCACAATTGTAAACAACATGGAAATGGTAGGCCTTGTGAATTTAGTGTACTTTACTTCCTTTCCCATAATCTCTTCTAATTTCTTGGATAATACTTGGGTTGTATTTTTTTTACATTATGTATCTTTTTGTTAAAGAATATTTTAATATATTCTTACAGACTGAAATTTTTATAAGGATTCTATAATTCAATGTTTATAATAAGATTTCACTCTGTGTCATGTTATTACTTAATTATGTTCATTTTGGAATATTTCTACATTTTTTTCCATATGAAACTGTTGCCTTATTTCTTCAACATTTAAAATTTATTTTATGGATTCCTTGTTTATTTAAATGTTATTGAAAGCAAGAAACTAATACTTTCTACAAATTAGTTTCACTTACTCTAGTAAATAGTTTTAAAAGCTTTTTCTTATTTTCACATTAAAAAATAGGATAAGAATTTATTCAAGGCATCAGATCATTTTCAAATAATAACAAAATGTCCTTAAAAGCTCCCCTTTTACATGTTTTCATATATCATTGGGGGCAAATGTAAATACCTGTGTTGGGGATTTAACCATATTCTGAAGAATATACTGTGGCAGAATATGGGTTTCAGTAGCAGACATTTTTTTAAAAGTCAATTATAACTGTATTTAAAGGTTAAAAGCCTCTAACCCAGCGTCTCAACCTGTGGGTCGCAACATTGGAAAACACATATAGCATATCAGATATTTACATTACGATTCATAACAGGAACAAAATTACAGTTATGAAGTAGCAAGGAAAATAACTTTATGGTTGGGGGGTCACCACAACATGAGGAACTGTATTAAAGGGTCGCGGCATTAGGAAGCATGAGGGAGACCCATTTAAGACTTTTTAAGTGTACATTACAGTCTTGTGAACTATAAGGCACAATGTTGTACAATAGATATGTAAAACTTTTTCATCTTGCATGACAAACTTTTTCTCTTTCTCCCTGCCAGTGACAACAACCACTCAACTTTCCATTTCATTGAGTTTGATTACTTTAGATACTTCATTCATATAAATGGAATCATACAGTATTTGTCCTTCTGTGAATGACTTATATCACAGTATAATGCCCTTAAGATTCATTCATGTTGCTGCATATGACAAAATTTCTTCTTTATATGGCTGCATAATATTCCCTTGTATTATATACAACAGGGTTTTTTTTCTTCATTCGCTCTTTCTTTGATGGGCATTTGGGCTATTCCCACCTTCTCCTTTTAGCTAATTTTATTTCCTTTGGATATATACTCAGAAGTTGGATTACTGGATCATGTGATAGTTTCATTTTTAATTTTTTAAGGAGACTCGATACTGTTTTACATAGTGGTTGCACCAATATACATTCTCACTAACAGCTTATAAACATTCTAATTTCTTTACATCCTCACAAACACTTATTTTCTGTTTTTTTTTTCTTTTGTGTGTGTGTAAATTTTTATTTAAGTAAGCTTTTATTTTACAACGAGTTTGTAGGTTTACAGAAAATTCACAAAAATAATACATATTTCACTCTTTCTTCTATTAACACCTTTCAGTGGTACATTAGTTACAACTGAAGGAACAACTATAGAACTATTTTTTTACATTTCTCAATTTACAGTTGACATTCAATATTTTTATATAATAGCTATCCTAACAGGTGTGAAGTGATATATTATGGTATTTACATTTCTCTGATGGTTAATGATGTTGAACATTATTTCACATGCCTGTTAGTCATTTGTATCTCCTCTATGGAGAAATGTCTATTCACATCCTTTGCCCAATTTTCACTTGGGTAATTTGGATATTTTGCCTTTTCACTCTGTTGGCTGTTTCTTTTGTTTTCTACTTATCCCACTTAAATCTCACGTTCATACTTTTCTTTCATGTTGCAAAAGATTTTCATATAAAAACTGCTGATTTTACAAAATAAGTATTTATCTCTTAATCAGGGCAGGTCTATACTGAACTGATCAATGACCCAAATTAGTGTATAAGGAGTCTCCTTGAATTTCCCCACTATGCCTGAACACTATTAGATTTAATGACTCAAAAATTTTGCAGGAGGCCTGAATCAGTGTATACTTATATCACCAAATTAGTCATGCTGAAACATGAGTGGGAAAGAATTTGGGTTTGGGGGCTGTCTGTTCAGGGAAAATTTAGCTCTGCATACTTCCATTCCAGGAATCAAAATTGTGTATCCATTTTTGTCTGTTCTTTTTAAACTCTACTACAGTTACAGAATGTGGCTGTCAGGCTACTTCTTAGTGTTCCTGTCCACTACTGCTGAAAGCCAGAAGAAGAAAATTCACATTGTCTCTAGGCCGTCTGTTAGGTGTGGTCAGAGTTGGTCTTATGGTCTACTTGCAGCTAATTTCAAGTGGTTTGGATCTAAATAATGAATTTGGTCAACGTCCCTGTTCCATATTTGTTCCCAGTCTTACACTCACCTGTCAAATCACTAGGTTCCATTAGGCTTGTAATTAGTCAGGGACTACTCTATTATTCCCGCACTATATTGCATATCTATTGAATGATATTTTGAGGTTTTTCAAGGCCTTCGATTAAGCTTGTTCTACCTTTAAAGTAGCTAGTGTAAATTCTTCAAATTGCATAGCATAGGAATGTTTATCCTCCTTTTAAGGTACATTTAAATATTTCAGTTGGTTTTTGTTACTGTGATCATAATGGAGTGTGTTATACATTGGTGTTCTAGTCACCATCTTTTTGTAAATAGCATTATTTAACAATACAACATATACCTTATATATTATTACTTTTTTTGCTTTAACCACATGTTACTGTATACAGCTATTGTTAAAATGTTGCCCAACACTAAAAGTACAATTAGGAGAATAAAACAGTCACTGTTTACATTTTTGTGTATCTTCCCCATATACTTCTCTGAGTCTGGGGAAAATGTGTTCTTATCTTTTATCACATGATATAACTGTTCTGTTTCATGAAGAAAACCACAGTTGTGTGTGTGTGTGTGTGTGTGTGTGTGTGTGTATGTGTTTAATCAAACTTCATTACATAATAGTTAGTGAAGATCTTTTTTTAATTATGGCCAAAGACTGTCTGTAAATCTTAGTTTTCTGAGAGGTTGTGTGTTTTACTTTAATATATATATTTGCTCTAGCCAGGTAGTTCAGATGGTTAGAGCATCATTTCCACATGTCAATGTTGTGGATTCGATCCCAGGTCAGGGTATATACAAGAATCAACCACTGAATGCTTAAATAAATGGAACGACAAATCTCTCTCTCTCTCTCTCTCTCTCTCTCTCTCTCTCTCTCCCTCTCTCCCTGTCTATTCAGATCCTTTGCCCATTTTTTTAAATTGGATTGTTTGTGGTTTTGGTGTTGAGTCTGATTTTGATACTTGCTTTGTCTGGCCAGACTATGTTTTTCCTTCTCTCTTTCAAGTATGTCATATATGCTGGTATAATTTTTAACAGAGGGTAATAGGAAGTGAGATAAATGAGACTTTAGTGTGATGCCTTATGTTAATTTTTCTCAGAGTGGTACTGTAATATTTTTGTAGCTATAGATAATGAAGGCATCAAATTCTTAGTGTTCTTGTTTTCATCTACTTGCATTTTGGGTTTCTTCAATTTTCAGTTTGTCTAGTTTTACTCTTGTTGTAAGGATGGTAGTGACAAGCTCTTTTCCTATCAGAACTCTCTTTGAAATGTATTATTTTTATTTCGTTAATCCTTACATGAGGATATTTTCCCATTGGTTTTTAGAGAGAGTGGAAGGCAGGGGGAGAGATAGAAAGAGAGAGAGAAACATCAATATCAGAGATACATATTGATTGGTTGACTCCTGCAAGTGCCCAATCTGGGCCAGGGATCGAGCCTGAAATTGAATACATGCCCTTGACCAGAATCAAACCTGGGAACCTTCAGTCTGCAGTCCAACCCTCTATCCATTGAGCCAAACTGGCTAGGGCCAGAATGCATTTTGTTAATCTGGGCCACACTGCTGATATGGCGCTAAAGAGTATTCACATAATAAAATTATATATACTGTATGTGCTTATAGCAGTTATCTTTGGTCTTTTTAATAATTAAATAAGTCTGACCACCTTTCCCCTAGCTTGTGGTTCTATCTGAAAAGATCTTATCAGAATTATGTCAATATTTGGTAGTTTTATTACTTAGGGAAAAAGTGTTTCTGATCTTACTAGGAAAGGACTCAGTTTTCCACCATTAAATATGATGATGGTTGTAGGCTTTTGCAGATGCTCTTTACCAAATTGAGAAGTTTCTCTTCTATTCCTAGTTTGCTGAGAGTTTTTCCCCCCAACTTCATTGAGATATAATTGATATATAACATTGTATAAGTTTATAGTATACAACACGTAAATTTGATACACATATATTGCAAAATGATTATCATCATGGCATTAGCTAATACCTACATCATGTCATATATTTATTACTTCATTTCAGTGATGAAGAAATTTAAGTTTCTACTCTCTTAGCAACTTTCAAGTATATAACACAGCATTATTAACTATAATCATTATGCTGTACATTGAATCCCTGAAACTTATTTATCTTATAGCTAAATACTCTTTGACCAACATCTCCTATTTTCTCATATCCCTCAGCCTTTGGCAACCACCATTCTACTCTGTTTCTGTATGCGTGGCTTTTTTAGACTCCACATGTGAGATCATACACTGTTTGCCTTTCTCTGTCACATTTTACGTACGCCAAGAGCGTTTTATTTTTTAAAATCATGAATAGATGCTGGATTTTGTCAATTTTTTTCTATGTCCAATGAGATGATCATATGATTTTTCCTTTTTAGTTTGTTAATATGGGGAATTACATTGACTTATTTTTTAATGTTATACCAAACCTGCATTCCTGGATAAATTCCATTTGGTCATTATGTATTATATTTTTATGTATTGTTACATCCAAGTTGCTAACATTTATTTACAACTTCTGTTTTTGCATCAATATTTGTTAGGTACTTTGTTCTATAGTCTTCTTAACCTGTAAATTTTGTCACTGATAATACTAGCTTAATGAAATGAGTAGAAAGTGTCCCTCTTCTTTAATATTTTGAAAGAGTATTCCAGCACTTGTAGAAATCACATTATTTTTTCCATAAATGTTTGGTGTGATTCACCAGTGAAACCATTTGGGCCTTGAGATTTCTTTGTGGAAGATTTTCAACTAAAAATTTGTTACCTTTAGTAGATAGGTTGTATAATCCTTCTTGACTGAGCTTTGGTAGTGCATAGCTTTCAAGGAATTTGTTCATTTCATCTTAACTATTGAAATTGTAGGCTTAAATTTGTTCACTTATCATCATTTATTTTTTTAAGAAGAAACAGTGATGTCACTTCTCTTATTTCTGATATTGGTAAATTGTGTCTTCTTTTCTTTTCATCCTAATATGTCTAGCTACAAGTGTATAAATTTTATTAATCTTCTCAAAGTATTAGTTTTTATTCTCTTTCTGGTTATTTCATTGAGTACTCCTTTAAGCTTCATTATTTCCATCTTCTCTTTACTGTGGATAGAATATGTTCGTTCTTTATAGTTTTTAAATATGGAAAGCCTTTTTCTTCTATAATGCAGACATTTAGTGCTATAAAAATTCTCACTAATACTACTTTAGTGGCATATCAAAAATTTTCTGGCTGCTTTTATATTTTTCTTTTTATCACTGGATTAGAGTAACTTAATTATGAAGTGACTTGGTATAAATGTCTTCATGTTCTTTCATAGGAGGTTTTTTAACTTCTCCAGATTGATCATTTTTATAAACTTGGGGAAATTATCAACTATTTTTTAATTCCAATATATTTTGTGTCATCACCATCTCCAGTAAGGCATTTAATTACATGTATATTAGGTAACTTGAAATAGTCTTACAAATTGCAGATGCCCTTTTAATATCATTGGGTTATATTTTTCTTTGTGTTTAATTTTGGATAGTTTTTATTGTGATATCTTCATAACATAATCTTATCCTCTACAATGTCTAATGTATTGTCATTCTATATTTTTCATCTTAGATATTTTATTTTTTATCTTCAGATGTTTCATAAGAGTCTTGGTTTTTTGAGCACATACAATACAGTTACAATAACTTTTAATGTTTTATCTGCTAATTCTAACATCTGTGTCAGTTCTGGTTGATTGAGTTTTCTTCTCATTCTATATAATAAAAGCCTAATATGCAAATTGACCAAACAGAGGAACAATCTGTGGAATGACCAGTGGCTATGACATGCACTGACCACCAGGGGGGCAGAGGCTCAATGCAGGAGCTGCCCCTAGCCTGCAGGCCCCTGAATAAAGGAGGAAATGGTCCGGTTGGCCCGAGAAATATTTCTCCGCTTTGACCAGGTTTTTCAGAAGCGACAACAGAAGGGTGGCTGACTTTTTAGCTTTTGATAAATATGAAAGAGTTATTTTTGTCTTCCTACTCCCAAGTGGCTCAGCGAGATACATGGCCAAGGTGAATCGGCAGTATTTTATTCTCTGATGAGGAAAATGTTTCCTGCCCCACGCCCCCAACCCCCAGGTCTTCATTGCAGGATGACTTACATTTGCATATCCCGCCTAATGTCATGTAACTAACTATTGACACTTTCCTTGCCAAGGCTCTGTGGTCCGACAGGACAGCAGGAAGCGTGTCAAGTAAATGGAATCAAGCCCGTTGCCTTTCCCGCTTGTCTGTTTTCAGTCACTCTCCCCGCCTCCCCCCCGCCCCCCTGATTTTTTAGCTCTAAAGATTGTCCTCTTCCCGCTTATGTTTGTGATAAAGATACTGGAAGTTTCCTCTGGTTCACAGTTACCCTCCATCTCAGCTCCTGATGTACAAAGAAAAGTGTGACGGTCGGAACTTCTAGTCTCTTTATAGTGATGAACTCTTATTGTTATGTAACATTGGTGTCCATTATCAAGGAGACAGGGCCTCAGAGTTTGAGTCCTTGAGTGCGATTACATAGCACCTACGGAAAATACCCTGTGAATCTTTGTTCCGGGTTAAATAGCACAGGAAAAAGAAATTGAAAACTGAGAAATTTTTTAAATATGAGCCGGGGCGGGGCGGGGCGGGGGGGACTGTGAATGAATTATGTTATTTTTCCAGATTAATATATAAAGTGTTTTGTTACTCCTCAAAGGGGAGCATGGTGCTGGGCCCTTTGCTCTTCTATGTGGGGTTCACGTGGGTGCCTTTTTATAGCCGAGCCTTTGGGCTGGTTTTGAATGGAAGATTCCTTTGGCCGCAAGGGGATTATTCCCTTGGTGGGGACAGAAAGCAAAGCTGAGCCCTTAGAAACCGCAGACGGACAGCAGGTTCTCACTGAACGTGGCTGTGGATAGGGTGCTGGCACTGTGGTGACATGACAGACAATGAAACCAGTTTTACTATAGGCTACTTGATGGAGAGTTAAGTTACCATGGCACCTCATCACCGTGGTAACAAAATGACCGTGAATGTTACAGTGTTACTCATGCCACAATGTTACTCGTAGCTTTGCCCGCCTCTCAGAGGCCTGAGGTAACATGGAAAGGGAGGGAGGGGAGTCATCATTGCACCAAAGTTAGAATGAAATAATGTGCTACAGTTGTGAAAGGCTGGTCTTAAATAAAAGCAGTCATTACAGGAATAGTTACTGTTTCAGCTAAAAACATAAGTAAATGTCCCTAGAAGCAGCCACTGTTGTAGCCACTTGTGAAACCGGAGAAGGATCACATGAAACATGGATACGAGAAGAGAAGGTGACCCCGGTGTGCGGACAGCGTCTCCCCGCACCGGACGGCCTTCTGGTGAGTGAGGGGCAGACGGATTGGGTGGTTTGTTTAATCAGGACATTAAAAAACATTTAATCGGCCAAGCACTCCCCTGATGTGCTTCCCAAGCAAGATCTTCCCGCAGCTGCGGGCGGCAGTGAAGGGAATCTATTCCCAGCCCCTTTCCCAAGTGGACATAAACTACTCGTGGGCCCGTGGCATCCCTGGGTAGTACAGGGAAGGCAGAGCTTGCAACTCCGACCGGGAAACAGACACCTGATCATCGACACGGGGAATAATCCAGGACCTCTTCCCACGAGGAGGCGTCCGGTCGGCCAGGTCACCACGCAAGTCCCTCCCGTGCCTGAGCCCAGACGCCTGGCAGACACACCACCTTCCCAGCAAATCAGAAGCCGGAGAGCAAAAGCTCTGCCGTTTATTAATATTGTGCACGTTCAACACGGTGACCATGTGGAGAATGTAAATAAATTCTACAACTCCATATAAAAATTGTCGAGAGAAGAAATAAATCTACTTTTGTCACTTTACGCCCATCCCGTATGACTGAGGTGAGCCCCACCGTATGTCATGTGTTCATGGAACAGATAGCTCCTCTTGATTGGAAACAGAGAGGTTTTCTGATGACTGGCTTGATTTTCCTTTGTAGAGACTGGGCATGGGTCTGCTTAATAAAAATCCTAAAATAACAGAACTGAGCATCAGTGATAACGTCCTTGTGAAATGAACAAAATTAATACCTATTTCACATGAAAAAAAAATAATCCTAAGGGTTAAAGCAAAGTGAGAATGTTAAAAGCATCAAATGAAAAGCAGTTGGTTACCTATAAGGAAGCACCCATATTACCATCAACTGATTTCTCAACAGAAACTATGCAGGAAAGAAGGGAATGACAAGAAATATTCAAAGTGATGAATAGCAAGAACCGACAACCGAGATTACTCTACCCAGCAAAGCTATTATTTAGAATTGAAGGTCAGGTAAAGAGCATCACAGACAAGAAAAAGCTAAAGGAGTTTATCACCACCAAACCAGTATTACAAGAAATGTTAAAGGGTATCCCCATTAACAGCAGCAGCAGCAGCAGCAGCAGCAGCAGCAGCAGCAGCAGCAGCAGCAGCAGCAGCAGCAGCAGCAGCAGCAGCAGCAGCAGCAGCAGCAGCAGCAGCAGCAGCAGCAGCAGCAGCAGCAGCAGCAGCAGCAGCAGCAGCAGCAGCAGCAGCAGCAGCAGCAGCAGCAGCAGCAGCAGCAGCAGCAGCAGCAGCAGCAGCAGCAGCAGCAGCAGCAGCAGCAGCAGCAGCAGCAGCAGCAGCAGCAGCAGCAGCAGCAGCAGCAGCAGCAGCAGCAGCAGCAGCAGAATATGAACAATAAATTGCTAATTTATATGTATCTATCAACACTTGAATCTAAAAATCAAAATAAATAAGAAAGCTAATGAAAAAAATAAACTGATGAGTAAAATAAATCCAGAGGCATGGAAACATGGAACAGACTGCTGAATCTCAGAGGGGAGGGGTGAGGCGGACAGGAAGAGATTAACCAAAAAACTTACATGCATATATGCATTACTCATGGACACAGACAATAGGGTGGTGAAGGCCTGGGGTGGGGTGGGATCCGGGTAGAGGAAAATAATGGGGTGAAATGGTGGGCACATCTGTAATACTGTCAACAATAAAGATATAATTTAAAAATTTTGTGTGTCTTCCCCCTAAAAAGAAAATATATAATGGAATACTACATAAAAAAGATTAAGTACTTCCATTTATAACAATATGGATAGATCTTGAGAGTACTATGCTAAGTGAAATAAAACAGAAAAGGATGAAAACCATGTGATATCACTCACATGTGAAATATAAAAGAAAAAGTAATAGATAAACTACAAAAACAAACCAATAGATACAGACAACAAAATGGTAGTTACTAGAGAGGAAAGAAGGTAGGGAGAGGGTAAAGTGGGTAAAAGGGGTCAGATATGTGCTTAGGGAAAAAAACTAGACATCAGGTAAAAAGCATGCAATAGGGTACACAGATGTCAAATTATAATCTCTTACACCTGAAAATTATATAATGTTGGATAATAACTGTAATTAAGAAAGCAAAACAAGAATTAAAAGATGTAGTTGAACCATACTCAATCAAATAGATTTTTTAAAAAAATTGAAAGTATTATTTTCTGTGGAAGATCTACTCTCTGGCAATGAGACATTCATATCATAGTCCTCATTGTGGTCTTTTTTTCTGGATGAAATTCTGTGTTACATAATTGCGCTTCCCTCAATCAAACTATGAGAAAGGGAATTAGGGTATTGAGACAGATGCTCTTTCTGTGATTTATAGGAAGTACCACTTCTTAATAACACATTGATTAGTGGTCACTCTGCAGGAAAACATCATGTGTACTGAAGCATGTAATAAACTGTCAGGAAACAAATTGAACCAACAACTAACCTTTGGAAGATTCCTCCTAAATTTATTTGATATTTTCCATTAAAACTAGACTGTTATTTCTTAGTATTTTGTTCTTGATTTGGATGCAAGTCAAATATAAGTAGGAATTGCAAATAAAATGTAATATCTAACATATTATGTTTTCACCGATGATTTAGAAACCAAAATTGCCTTGCTATTTTCTTTTCAGTTTATTTTATTAGATGTGTGAAATTTTTTATTTTATTGATCTTAAAAATAGGAAATAATACACCAATAATAAGAACAATTCCTGTACCCCCAAAATAAGATTAACAGGATATTCATAGTTAGATCAACCTGAGCTACTGTGCCAGGTATTTCAATATATTGTGCCTTCAGTCTTGGCTTCCATTTAACTTAGCAAATCAACATCAACATCTCCATTTAGAGTACAGTGCCAATAAAAACCTTAATCAACACAAATGGATTACATTCCTACACTATGGCCTGGGTAGCTAAGTTGGTTAGAGCTTGTCCCTCAAAGATTTTAGTCTAGTTAAAAATATAAAACTATCAAATATCCTTTAGATCAAGCATGTCAAACTCACAGCCCATGAGCCACATTGGGCCCACAATGAATATTTTTGTGGCCCAGCCAATATAATGGTATGTAAGAAATGTTTTAATAAAAATTTTGTAACTTAATTTTTACAATGTCCTGTTATACATAATTACTAATAATGAACTACAACGTTTGCTAATGACTGATTACTATACTCGTGTTGCATTCATTTCCCTTATGCCGCACCTTACACGCAGACACACCATTTCTCTCCACCAATTCTAGCAGCGAATATTTTAGCAGCCGATTGTCACATCATTAGTCTTGTACTGACTTGTTTGGTGTGCACAACAGGAAATACTTTGCTTTCGGAGAACAAGAAAAATAAGTTTATTTGCTTTACACTTATTAATTTGTGTAGTTATTCAGTGTCTGGCAAATTAATGTTCAAGAAAAAATATTAATTTTTATTAAAATGTTCTATTATTTTATGTTAATGACTAGTGTCCTGGTGCAAGAAATTTTTGCACGGGGAGGTAGTGGGGGTGTCCCTAAGCCCGTACTGCACCCTCTAGAAATCCGGGACCACTGGCTCCTAACTGCTCACCTGACTGCGTGCCTGATCACCCCTAACCACTCTGCCTGCTGACCTGCTCGCCGCCAACTGCCCCCACCCCACCAGCCTTCTTACTCCCAACTTCCCCCCCTACCAGCCTGATCATCCCCAACTGCCCCCCCAGCCAACCTGCTCGCCCCCAACTGCCAACCCATCCTGGCCTGATCGCCCATAACTGCCTCTGCCTCAGCTCCGCCACCATGGCTTTGTCCGGAAGGACGTCTGGAAGGTCTCCCAGTCTAATTAGCATATTACCCTTTTATTAGTATAGATAGAGGCCTGGTGCACTGGTGGGGCTGCCTGGTCTACCCTGAAGGGGGTCCTGGATCATGGTGGGGCCCTCTTGAGGGGTGGGGCCAGCCTGGGTGAAGGGTCTGGGGTGGTTTTCAGGTGGGCCATGCCCCCATTGGGGCAAGGGTCCCTGCTGGGGGAACGTGGCTGGCCTGGTGAGGGGCTGATGGCTGTTTGCAAACTGGCCATGCCCCATTGGAGTGAGGGTCCCCATGAAGAATATGGCTGGCTTAAGTGAGGGGCTGATGGCTGTTTGCAAGCTGGCCACACCCCCATGGGGT
>NW_006287680.1:1128206-1128999 GCF_000327345.1 Myotis davidii
CCCCACTCCCCAACCCTTCTCGGCCTTCCCGCTGTAGTTTGACAGTCTGTTCAATGCTGTTCTGCCTCTATATCTATTTTTGAAGCTTTTGTGTTTTTTTGTGTGGTGCACATAAACCTTGTTTATTTGGCCCATGTTAGCCTTTGAGTTTGACATGCTTGCTTTAGTCCCATAGTTCTCTAGATGTCTGAGAAAGGAGTGATAAGTACAGATCGGGTAAATTAAGTCTTTGTGGAGGAACTGTCATTTAAAAACAAGTAGGAGTTAGATTTTAAAAGGATAGGAGGGAGAATGTACCGAGGTGTGAGAATAACATGGAGGTAGAAATGAGACTAGTGTGAAAGAACAATTCATGCAGAAACTTTATGATGAGGAATTGGTGGAAATAGGATTGGAGATAATAGGGCAGATTCTAAACATAGAAATCATGCAGAAGCACTCAAGAGGGATGCATTGACAAATGCGTCATTCTGTGCAGAAGAACAACATGCTTAAATTTTCATTTTTAGGAAATTGGAGGTTATATAAGGAAATGCAAATAAAAGAAAATGTAACAGGCTGCTATAGTCATTTTGGCTTAAAATATAGTGGGAAATTCAGAGAATTACAAAGAAAAATAAACAAATCTGTAATTATTCCAGGAGATTTTAACAAGATTTCCCCCGAGAAATTGATAGATTACACAGACAAAACAAAAATAAGGATATGAGGGTCTTCGAAGATGGCGGCGATATAGGCAGACGCGTCCCAGGTCGTGTCCCGGAGCAAATGGAGTGAGCAGCTGAAACTAATA
>NW_006287680.1:1136654-1142991 GCF_000327345.1 Myotis davidii
AAAAACAAAAAAAACAAAAATAAGGATATGAAAGATGAAAAATAATTAACAAGTTTTATCTGGAGAAGATATATCTGCAACCCATCATTTACACAATACGCATTCATTTAACACAGATATTGACCATATGTAGATCACAAAGCAAGTCTAAAAATAAGATAGATAACCCAGTTTTGCTGATGACTATGTAATAAAATTAGAAATCAATAAAAAGAGAATAGCCTTCATTCATTTAGAAAATGCACAACAAAATATTCTTCATAATTTATGGTTCAAAAAAGATATCATAATAAAATAAGGAAACATCCCTGGCCAGTTTAAGGACTGTGGGTTCAGTTCCCAGTCAGGAGCACATACCTGGATTGCAGGATTGATCCCTGGCTCCAGTTTGGGGCACATGTGGGAAGCAACCCATCAATGTGTCTCTCTTACATCAATGTTTCTCTCTTTCTCCCTTCTCCCTCCAAACTCTCTCTAACAATCAATGGAAAAATATACTCAGGTGCTATGAGGCAAAGTAAGGGCGTGACCAGATGTTTACAAACATTCTACTGGGTTTCAATCCTACTCAACTACATGCACCTGAACTCTATCAAGCCTACATCACTCAGGCACGTGGGGCCACGTGTTTGGACCATAGGTTCAAGCTTACAACTACAGCTGTTGGCTATAATTGTGCTGGGAGGGCCCTGCCCTCCAAGCTGGGACTTGCACATGGCAATGAGAGTTCTGTACCCTCTCATCAGTCCAAGGCTTGAACCTGTCCAAAACACTGTAGCGGCTCCCCACAATAAAGTTTTAATTCTGTTTCTTTGTTACTTATGTTGTGGCCCCACCCCATAAAGAAACAAAGGAAAATTTCCCCATCAAATTTCTGAATAGTATTACCCCTTGGGAATGCCGTATCATAAATTAAAATTGAAAGTGGGTGCAATCATCACGCTATTGAGAAATCTCAAATTTAAATGGGGTCTTTGTAATGGTACCAGATTTATTATCAAAAGATTGCTACCTAACATTATTGAAGCTGAAGTATTAACAGGATTTGCAGATGGAGAGGTTGTTCTGATTCCAAGAATTGATTTATCCCCATCTGACACTGGTCTCCCATTTAAATTAATTCGATGACAGTTTCTCATGATGCCAGCATTTGCAATGACTATTAATAAATCACAAGGACAAACTCTAGACAGAGTAGGAATATTCCTACCTGAACCCATTTTCGGACATGGTCAGTTATATGTTGCTTTCTCTCGAGTTTGAAGAGCGTGTGACGTTAAAATTAAAGTTGTAAATACTTCATCACAAGGAAAATTAGTCAAGTACTCTGAAAGCGTTTTTATTCTTAATGTGGTATACAGGTTGATATTACAATAAGTTTAATCAATTCAGTCATTGTTTGTACCAATGTTGTTTTTATATCATGTTTTTGTTGTTTCTAACACTCCCCACTGGGTATGTGCCCACAACGAAGGTACAGGCCCTTGACCAGAATCAAACCTGGGACCCTTGAGTCTACAAGCCCATGCTCTATCCACTGAGCCAAACTGGTTAGGGCAATTAATTCCCTTTTAATGTGCACAAATTTCATGCACCGGGGTACTAGTAAATATATAACAGACATTAGAAAATAATTTAATGCAAAAATGGTAACAAAAAGGGGAGTTTTTTTGTTTTGTTTTTTTAAAGCTGGTTCTCTGAAGTTTAAAAAAACAGGCAAACCTCTGTCAAGATTCAAACTATCTAGGGTAAGTTTTATAACAGCAGAGATTTGCATTTGTTGTTTCTGATGCTGTTGATTGTTTTTACCAGGCTATCCCTAGCACCTATTACAGATCCTGGAACATCTTGTTTCTCAATTAATTCTTGTTATGAGAAATTGTGTTTGAGATGATGAGCTGCCATCTAAGTGGATGAGTGACTGTATAGGTGTATCATGTAAGCAAAATAGCACTAGTATAAAAAATAGAACTAAGAATTAGAAAGAGCCCTGGCCAGTGTGGCTCAGTTTAGGAGTGTCATCCTAAAGCTGTCCCTGGCACTTACCAGTGCTTGATGACTATTTGTTGGCTGATTGAATAAACATTGCAATGAAATAGAGTTAAGACACCAAGTTTGAAGATAGACCTATAGGTCATAAGCAATAAGATATACATGTATATAGCTTTGGCAAAAACTCCAGGGAAATTTATAGTTTTAGAAGGTATTAGAATAGAGGTCTTAGCTGCAGTTCTGAGGAAAAGGAATCATTAAAGAAAAGAAAATGTATGCCTCTCAATTTTTAATGCTATATAATTTTCTACTTAAAAAGTAATACAGAGTCATGATGTAGAATTTGAAAAATAGAGAAATGTACAAAGAGGAACACAACACATTTTTAAAATGTATTTCAAAATGCCTGTGATTCACTTAAAACTGCAGTAATGACAACAATATATATCAATTGTCTGTTCTATGTAAGATTATATGTGGGTGGTTGGCAAAGAATTGGAAGTTGTTATTAAACAAGCAGGAAACATGGACCCTGTCCTTAAAGAGCTTGTGATCAAATTGAAGGGACAAAACAAACCCCATGAAATAATCAAAAATAGTTCCAACATACCACATAATTAAGGGCATAAACACATACAAATTAAAACTTGAATGCTGTGCTGAGAGCCAAAGGTGTAAATCTGTGATCAGTGTGGGCTGGAGAAAATCAAGCTTCACAAAAGTGGTAAATTTTGGCTTAGGGCATGACAGGATCTGAGGAGGTGGTGAGGGTGATATATTAGGATAGGTTAACAGTTAATAGGAGGGAAAGATTGTATGCTGTTTAAAAGAGCAGTTGAAGGCCTTCTTTTATTTGCAGTTTTACAGACAGCTCTTGCATAATGCAATGGCTTGGGGACTATAGGACCTGAAATCTAGTCTCATCTCTGTCACTAATTCAGTGTCAGTTCTTACAGCAGTTGCCTCGAGCTTTGTACCTTAGTAAGATTAGGGTTTCTTCTAGCTCTGATATTAAAGGAAATATATAGAAAATCTGTCCTTTAAATCACCACTCATCCATTTTGCCTCCTTTGACTTCCATATAAAGAATGTCATGAATGGAGAATATAGGTTGGTCTGAGAGGAAGAACATTTATTTAGGCAAAACATTACTTCCCCATCTATGATAATTTTGACAGACTTGAAAATATTTCAAACCTGAGGCAAAGCCAAAGGCAGATTTGCATAATGATTGATATAAAAGCCTATTACCTCCCACTTGGCTATTCAGCCTGCACCCAGAATTGGAGAAAGCTCTGAACCAAAAAATTTGTAACACAAAATTTTTCCTAAGAAGTACCAAATTGCATACTTAAGTACTCATAACCAGGGATATATTCAATGTTTTATAAGTACTGTGTGATTTTCCAAATCTACAAGCAATTTGCCTCCTGTAGAGAAACTTTCCTTATTGACTATTATATACTCCATCTAAAGGCAGACAAAACCTTACAATTTTGTAGTTAAGTGCCTTCTCTTTTTTACTTTCCCTGAGTGTTATAACAATTCTCCCTTCTACCTTCCTCCCTTCCTTTCTTCCTTCATACTCTCCCATTCCTCCATTCCTCCCTTCCTCTGTCTGCCTTTCTTTCTGTATTTCTCCCTCTCCCACCTTGTCTCTTTTTATTTGAGTTTTTCTAATATAAGACAGCTTTATTCTCTCACCCCTCTAATTATACATTTAAATTTACCTTCGTAATCTCTATTGACAAAGGTTTTTCTGAAAATCTACATTCAGACAGGAAGTCTTTCTTGTCAGCTTGAACTCAAGGAAGAGAACCAAAGGTGTCTTAAGGTTGCATAATAAAAAGAATAATAAAAGTTTATGTCAACATGTCAGTGAAAAGACCATGAAAGTGAGACCACAAAGTACATTGTTTATTAGTATACCAGTTGAGTAAAAATGTGAAATCTGTCAGCTAGAGGAGTGAAAAATGAGAAGTCTCAGTTAGTATTCAGAAGAGTGAACTCTTTATTGAGTCAATTAATTCTTGCACTTCATTCTGGAAATGCAGGAGTTAGAGTTTTCACAAAGCTTTTTATTCTATTCCGCAGATATGAAATATTTCCCCTTATCCTGTTGTTTCAGAAATAACTTTGCTATTACTTGTCATTGGTGGATACCTCATGAACTCTCATTTTCCTCTCTTCTTCATGTAACTCTTTTTCTTCCACATAGCCCTAAACATGAGCCTTCAGCATATACATTAATCAAAATGTGTTTTTTTTGAAATTTAGAGTTGCCTAGAAATGGTGTTAGAAATCACTATAATTTTTATGCTACTAAAAACAATAAGATTATTCAGGACCAAAGTAGAGGAATTCGTTTTTTAATTTATCTTTAGTTTACTTCAGTCAAAAGAATTGTTGAATGTAAGGCTCAATGAAAATGAAAATATAGTACTTATGATGTCCTATTACTTTCTCTGGTATCAATCATTTTTAGGGTTTGCAGGTCATAAAAAACAACTAAAACAACCAACAAAACAACAATGAATGCCCCATAAGTCTCTAGGTAGTTGCATGTTTTTCTTTCTTGAAATTTATTGACTGTAAATTCAATTTATCGTCATTGGCTTCTATTGGGCTAAGTGGGTAGTTCTGGTGATTTAAGGCCCTTGTTTGTTCACCTAGCATAGAGAAAATAGTTGTAGCACATTAATTCATTTATACATTTTATTTAATTTCAGATGTTCCTGTAGGCCCTCTGTCCACAATGGTGGGAAGGGAGATTATTCCTGCTCTGATGGTTTTGGATTATGCGATTTCAGTTAAAAGCAGAAAATGCCGGACACTTCTCCTTCCTTGCTCCTTTATATACAAGGAATCCTTAAATAAATCAATTTGTTGTCATTAGGCTCTGTACTTCAAAGTGTAATTGACAAAGAATGAAAATCAAACAAAATACCCAGATATATATGGGGTCCTGAGCAAAAATTTCTGCTTCAAGAGATCACTAGCACATAGTTACTATAATTATAAACTATCTATAACAACTAGACATGTTTATAATTTTAATTGTTTATTATGAAAAAATAATTACTATGCCCCTACTATTGGAGAAGCTTTGTATTAAACTCTTGATATAAAATGCAATTGGGTCTACCAGCAAGGTATTCATAGTGCTATTATTTTTAATCCAATGAACAGTTTTAAGATCTACTCTCTAAGAAATTTTCAAATATGCAGTATTATTAACTACAGTCACAATGCTACACATTACAGCCACACAGCTTTTTTTAATGTAATGGAAAGTCTGTATCTTTGAAACACTTTGCCCATGTTATACTCTCATGGCCCCTGCCTCTGACAACCACCCTTATAGTTTCTTATATGCTGAATGCTGATTAGACAGAAATAAGACTTCCTCCATTTATTTATAATATATAAAGCCAAACTCATATAGGCATAATCACTCTATAGATGAATAAACAGTTTTATCCCAGAGAAAACAATTTGTCAAGCATTTTATGAAGTGTAACTATAAAAAAAGGAAAATAAACCTTTAATAAGTACATTAAATTTACCCATAGAAACAATCTAAAAATGTAATTTTTTTCTTTTTTTAACAAAGTATAATAAAAATAATACATAATCTTCAAAACTGAATACTTGACATTTATAATTCAAAATCATATTAGCAAAATCTTAAATATTTACAAAACTATATTTTAAAATTATTTATAAAATTGCATGCAATTTTGTACAATTGACATAAGAGAATGGCTTGACATCATACTCAATGAGCAAAAACTAAACTCATGTCCCCTAAGAATGGGAACAAGACAGGGATGCTCATTTTCATCACTCTTGTTTGATATAGTATTGGAAGTGCTAGACATAGCGATCAGACAAGAAGAAGAAATAAAAGGCATCCAAATTGAAAAGAAGAAGTAAAACTGTCATTATTCCCAGATGACATGATATTATACATAAAAAAACATAAAGACTCCATCAAAACGTACTAGACCTAATACTAAATGAATTTTGCAATGTAGCAGGATACAAAATTAACACCCGGAAATCAAAGGCCTTTATATATACCAATAATGAACTCACAGAAAGCAAAACTAAAAAAGAAATCCCATTTACTATTGCACCAAAAAAATTAAAATATCTAGGAATAAACTTAACTAAGGAAGTAAAAGACCTGTACTTGAAAAACTACAGGACACTGAAGAGATTGAGGAAGACATAAACAAATGGAAGGACATACCATGTTCATGGATTGGTAGAATCAACATCATTAAAATGTCCATACTACCCAAAGCAATCTATAGATTCAATGCACCTCCCTATTAAAATA
>NW_006287680.1:1143741-1144750 GCF_000327345.1 Myotis davidii
ATTTCACCATGCTAATGATTCTGAATGATATTTTGCAAGCTTTTTAAAACAAATACCTTTGGAGGTCCTCAGGTCCCAATACCTGCATAACCTGTTTATTCATATCCTCATTAATCAGCCTACACAATTTTCCAACTGTGCTTACCAGCACACACAATGAGGATGAACTATCTGCAAAAAAATAAAAGAATAAGGTATTTTAAGCTAAGATTAGGAAAGAGCCTAAATGCCCATCAACAGATGACTGGATTAGAAAACTGTGGTACAGCTACACAATGGAATACTAGGCAGCTGTAAATAAGAAGGAACTTTTACTATTTGTAACAGTATGGATGGAACTGGAGAGCATTATGCTAAGCAAAATAAGCCAGTGGGAGGAAGATAAATATCACATGATCTCACTCATATGTGGGATTTAATGATCAACATAATTTGATGCACAAAAATAGATCAAGAAATAAATGGCAAGGGAGGTGGGAGAGGGTTAGAGAGCGGCCAAAGGACTTGAGTGCATGCATATTATCATAACCAATGGACTCAGACACTGGGGCAGTGGGAGCATGTGCTGGGGGCTAGGAGTGGCTGGGGAGAAGTCAGTGAGGGACAAAGGAGAGATGTAATACTATAATACGCACGTCCTCAGTGGGGGGGTTGCAGTAGGCAGCTGATCGATGTTTCTCTCTCGTCGATGTTGCTGGCTCTCTCTCTCTCTCCCTTCCTCTCTGTGGAAAATCAATAAAATATATTAAAAAAAAGAAAATATGTTCAATAGAAGCTGTGAAGATATTCGTAAGTAAATGAGGTCTTCAGTTTCAGTACCAAAGTATTTGTCTTTGTGCTTGTAAAAACTTATGCATGTGAGGGGCTTGTTACAATACTCGACCTGCACTCTCCTCCCTCCTTTAATAGTGTAGTAACATTGACCATTGGCCTCATCCAGTTACTCATTTTTCACTAATACTAATTTAATATGTTAATAGGTTTAATCCCCTTAAATCCATCCTATACA
>NW_006287680.1:1144824-1154371 GCF_000327345.1 Myotis davidii
AAAAAAGTGTGGAATGCTAATATTGTCATTCAGATTAAATTCTACTGGTCCCAATCTACTTTTTAAAAAAAAATATTATCCCCAACTAGCGCCCTCTACACACACTACACACAGCTGATGGCTCCTATGGCTATAGCACATCCTAGTAAGATATGAATAAATACTGTACATTTGGGCTGATGGAAGCAGGGAGGTACCAAGTGAATCAAGAACTGTGGTGATCCCCAGTGTAGTCACTGCACACTGGGGTTTGGTTTCATTAGAGAAAATATGTGGAGGAGTCAGCAAGGAAAAATATGTAAGATGCTGTGCCTGTGAGTTTGGCCATGATAAAAGCCCAAAGAGCCATTACACAGATCATAATGTACCTATGAGGATGTGATATGTTTAGCCAAGAGGAAAGTGTGGTTGTGGTGGTCATGGTCAGAGATGCAAAGTGAGAAACTGGTGGAAAGATGGAGAGGTGTAGAAAAAAGACATCAGGGAGTGTGTAGTCCTCTCCTCAGGAGGTCAAAGGGTTGATTGATATGAAGTAGGTGCCTTCTGGGTAAAGCAATAATCTCCATAAATTTTAGTAATTTTTACCAGGTTTTCCTTTAGGCATGAAAGTACAGGGATGCACACCTTAGCAGAGAGAAAGGAGTATACCAGAATCACAGGATAAGCAGGCAGTGAATTTAGGAAGAAAATAAAAAGATAGTAATGCCTACTTTGATTATTAAGAGGTAGTTAATTCATGGGTCTTATTGGGGCAGAAATCTTAGTATCCCAGGTGAGGTTGTCTCTGGCCTAGGGAGCAAAGGCATCTATAATGGCACTGTTGTGACCTGAGGGCATGTCTTCTGAGGCAATGTCATCTCCAGTGGTGAAGCTCTGGTATGTGGGACTCATGTATACTTTCCAAGTGGGTAGCCACTTGAGCTGATTTGGGCCTCCAGATTATAAACAAATGAAAGCAAACAAATCAGTAGTAATAAAACCAACAGTCAACAGAATGGTGTGCAGCTGCACTTGACAGTGTTTGTTTATTTGTTTTCAGTGTAAAGTTAGGTTCAAAGGGGTTCGGCACCAGATAAGCGATTTTCTAAACTTTGAGACGATCTGTGGTTAATGAATCCCAAGAGAGTATGTTTCCTCCATCTGGCCTTCAGCCCTTATGGGGTGGGGGTAAGATTGAAAATTTATAAGAATAGGTGAAAGCCTGGGGCAAGATAGAGAACTTTAGAGGTATACTCATTGGACTAGAATTAGAAAAAGGAGTTGTTTGAAGACACCATTATGTCTCTCAGTTAAACTGGCTATTTGAGACTATTAAGGATATGAAAGTTCTTTTGAATGCCTTTTCCAAGAGTTCAGCATTGTTTATTTTAACAAGTGAAATGTGTGTCTTGGGTACTACCAGTGATGTCTGTAGCTCTGAAGAGAGTAAGTAGTGTCCTTGCAAGGCTTCTCATTATGTCTTCTAGTGTATACAGAAACAGGTGTGATTTTGATTTACATTTGGGGTATCTGTGAGGTAAGAGATCCTCAGCACTCTTTACCTTAAATGGGACACTTTTTAGGTAATGGCCTAATCCCATATAATAAAAGGCTAATATGCAAATAGACAATTGGTCGCTATGACATGCGCTGACCACCAGAGCTCCATTAAAAGATTTTAAATTGCAGTCGGAACATGAGCACGGAACATGGCAGGTGTCAGCAGCAGGTGGCAGAGAACAGAACATGGTGGGCATCATGGTGGAGCAGGTAAGCAGGAGCACCAGACCAAGGTGGGGCACTGGTCGCTGTCATCGGGGTGAGCCTCTAATGGTTACTGAAAATTCTTTGCTCCCATGAGCCCTGGTCCCACCCTGCACTTGCACGTGCTGCTGGCGCTGGTACTGCTCGCACCTGTTGCTGACACCCAGCGCCAGCCCTGATCACTCAGCGCCATTGGCAGGTGCGAGCAGCGGCTGCCAGACCCAATCGTCCTTTAGTGTTTCTCCACCTCCCCCTGCTCCTGAGTGGCCATCAGGGATAGCAGCCACTGCTCCCACCCACTGCTGGTACCAGCCCCAGTCGCTCTGCGCCTTCAGTGGGTGTGAGCATAACTGGTGCCATCAGCACCTGCAAGTGGCAGCGGCAGCAGACAGGGTACCAGGGGTGCGGAGGGAGGTTCAGGGCGGGGGCACAGAGGATAGGTTGGGACCTGCCCCTGTGCCCACCACAGCCTCTTGGCTCACAGTTCCTTTCAAGGTGCATAAATCCATGCACTAGGCCCCTAATAGTTAATAATACCTGTGAAGATGGTGTCATTTGTTGATCAGGGCATTCTGCTTAAGGAAACTGCTTGGAGTTTGGCCTTGTGTGTTGTTTATTGGGTTCTGTCCTTTATTTGGGCTTTCTAACTAAGGGATGGAAAGCAGCAACATTCCATTAAACTCCATCATGTATGATAGCAATACCATTTGCACAGGCTATGAACTCCCATTGCTGTTCACTTAGTTAATCCTGAGGGGATACCAGATACTCAAGAGGTCAAGTCGAGGAGTGACCTCCTTTCTTACCTTGGCATCTGGCAAGACACTGAAGACAAGGGAAGCTACCTCCACCTGAAGGTGGAATATACCAGAGGGCCCAGATTTGGTTCCAACCTGTCTCAAGAAGGCCTTCTTAGCTGTGCTGAGGTTGTGGCCTGCTGTTTTCATGACTCAAAGCATAATGGGTAGCTGGGTATGGGGGTCACAGGTTCAGAGTCTGTGAAGGCCTCTATTTCCAAGACAGCCCAGATCATTCGTTTGTTGTTTTAATATTGTATAGTGTGATGCCAAGGAAAAGGGGGCAACATTTTTGCATCAGAAGATTGGGGCAGCTAATGGCCATCATTGGTGGTCCAGAGGCTCCAGGAGGCATGAGAAGAGGTTGCTAAAGCATATTGAGTAAGGAGTTTCTAATGGCACAAGAAAGAGTACCTCTTAATTTTCATTTGTAAGCACGTTTTTAAAACCAATTTAGTGATTTTTATTGATGAGCAACAACTTATATACTCCTAGGTATCACTAAACTGTGTACAATTAGAGACACAACATTGTAGAAGAGCAGGCAGCAGAATTAAACAGAGCAGACTTAAAGAAAGATCAATCTTCATTATTTTGCCCATATTTCATTATGTGCACACAGAAGCATGAGTGCAATTTAAAACCTTTTAATGGCAATAAAGTTACAATCACCCATCTATGTGATTAACTCCTTAACTCAAAATATTGGATCTGCAATGTGTACATAAGCAGTTTCTCATCACACAATTATTAAAATGTATTTTTCCTGTTGCAAACAGAAACTTATTTTTGTGTTTATTTTTCTTTTTAAGGGCTATTTCTTTTCTGGTAACTGGTGGAAAGCTTTTTATTCAATATTTTTATAAGCTTCATTTTATCATCTATCAAAAACTAAAGGGGAGGGGAAGAAATTGTGACAGATTAAAAATTTACTTTTTAAGGAAAGATGAAATTTATTTTCACAAATTTAAAGTGGTGTTGCTGGTGCAGAATTTATTTTGCTAAGCAATAAGGCTAGGCATCAAATGCAAGTCCTCCCTTCTTCCTCAGGAATAAGTATTATTTCAGAATTATGAGTTTTTGTATATTTTCTTAAATCAAGTGACAGTCTGTTTCAACCAAATGATTCTGACTTGGAAGTTGTAAGACAACACAAATTATGTTAGGCACAAACCCCATGCCATCTCCTTTTCATTCTATTCCATTTTTGCAAAAGAGAGAGTTTCTCTCTAAAGAGACACTAAAGAGAGGAAGGAAGTCAGTGAGAATTGGTGTTCTATAAGCAGGTGTCAGGCACACACAGCACACAGGCTGTTACAGCAGATCCACTCAGTAGGAATGGAGGAGGTAGGCTGTGCAGTCAGCAATGAGCTTCATTACCTGGTACTGGTTAATGACTTTGTGTGTTTGTCTGGTCATCAATGCACAGCCAGCTGTTCAGACCAACCTGGAAGACATCTGCAGTGCAATGACCACTCTTCACACTGCTGTCATGATGGTAGTAGACTACTGCAAATACTTTATAGGTTCTGTGGCATTTAAATTCTTATCTTTAACTCCTGGAGAGAGCAGTTCTAAGCCCACAAGATATTCAATTTTTGCTTTGTTTTGTTTTGTTTTTGTTAATCCTCACCCGAGGATATTTTTCCATTGATTTTTTAGGGAGAGCAAAAGAGAGGGAAAGACAGAGAGAAACACATCAATTGGTTGCCTCCTGCATGAGCCCTGACCAGGGCCCAGACTGGGGAGGAACCTGCAACTGAGGTACATGGCCTTGACCGGAATCGAATCCTGGACTCTTTGGTCTGCAGGCCAATGCTCTATCCACTGAGCCAAACTGGCTAGGGTGATATTCAATATTTTTTATAAGCTTCTGATATCCAAGAGTCTTCTTGTAAGCAAATCATTTCAGGTGCAGCAGGGGGACAGGAGGAAGTTTTTCCAGAGTCACTCTTCAACTGATCTCAACCTCTTGTGTGTGTGTGTGTGTGTGTGTGTTGTTTGTTTTTTCTTTTTGCAGTATAACCTTGGAAATATTCTCTTTGCACAAAGTTTTCCAGTGCATCCTGGACTGTACATATCTTGTCAGACTGGTTATCCAACTGCAAGGTGAAAAATGGCTGCAAAGTGGCAGATCCTTTTGAACTTTACTGATAAATCACAGACCTGATATGCCCACCAAAAATGCTGGGGTCTGAACAAAGTCCACCTGGCAAGTGACTGAAGTCTTATTTCTGGGACCCACTTGCCCCCATTCATCCTCACTTCTGTCGCCTGGTTCTTCCTGCTCTTTCTCATTCATTGAGTGGCTTTTGTGAGTTTTTCAATATTTGGTGAGAGAAGTTTCTTTAGTTTCAACATTTCGTCATGAAGTTCATTTAGAATGAAGCCTAGTATTTCTCATCTTCTTGTCGACCCTTTTCAGGCAGGCTCAATTTGTTGACTGTAAAGAATCTATACATATATGTGGGTTCAAAGGCAGCTCCAGGGCAGATATCCCTCATGATTTTATTCCCAAGAGCTTGTCTGGGTTATGGAAATACTGGCATATTCATAAACTCATTCCTTAGCCAAACGTGCATCATGGATGTTGACGTACAAAGCCTTTGCATTATTGAATGCAGAAGAATGAACTTCATCAGAGGGCAAGCAATCAGTGCCAGTAGTGTAGCATTAATGTAGCAGCAGTTTCCTTTATTGACTTTATTTCCTTTATTTCCTTTATTGTGGTTACAATGATGCTGGCTTATGTATTAGGGTTACATTCTCCAGTCACTCTGCAACCTTTATGGCTACAGGAGCCTCTGAAACTGGAATAAGCCCTTTCATGACTTCAGCCTGCTTTTCAGAGTCCAGGGGACTTAGTTTACACAGAAGCCACAGGCGAGAAGGAAGAGGGTTGAGAATCATGGAAAAGACTGGCCCATGACTTAGACTGACTGATGAGAGTGGTATCCACCACAGAGGCCAGGGCATCAACAGGAGGGGAAGCACTCTCAGCTTCAGCTGGATCTGAGTTGTGCTTTCTACATTGTACAACTCCATTCCATTGGAAGTTGAGCCCTCACCTGAGGATTCAAGTATTTGTCCATTAGCAACTCCAAGGTTTTCAGTAGTATCCTTGCCAACATAAGGGTGGACTACAGATGTCCACAACAGGGTGTCCCTGTCAGCTTCTGCAGGGAGGCAGGACTGTCCAAAGTCAAGCCCCTGACAGCCCTCAGGCTATCCTACAGTCCAAGCATTGCTGTCCAGGGCTCTGAGGAAAGAACCACCAGGCGTAGCATTACTGACTAACTCTTTGGAATACTTAGGGATGCCACAGTCCTGGGTGTCCCCAGTAAGGGCATATCACCCATCAATTTTACATACTGGATTGGTATACCCATTGACCCTAGAGCTTCCGTGGAAATACTAGTCTCACTGCCATCTTTCAAGGAACTATAATATGGTTTTATAGTTATATAGGTGGACATTTTTTTTCTTCGTTTTATGCTCTCTTCTTCCAAGATCGCCAGAGAAACCATTATTTTCCAAAACTTCAGCCTTCACGTTGAACCTATGATCCAGAGCAAGGGCAGACCCAGGGTACTGGCAATCAATGGAGCTGTAGTTTGCTTCTTTAGCTACGTCATCAGGGGTCTTTTTGGACGTTGAGCAACTAAGAATAAATTCCATGGCCTGAGGATTCAATTTGCTTGAAATACTGAGGCTGAGAGTTCTCTCCAAGGTGTCATTGAGTTCAATTACTTCATTAACACCAAACTCTGTTTCTGATATTCTTGTTCATCAGGTAGCACAAAACTGTTACATTGTATGGAGGAAGTTCAATTGAAGAACGAGGAATCACAAAGAACTAATTGAATTCATCAGGGCTAAAATCTCCAAAAATATATTCTGGGCCATGGAAGATTTCAATGAGCTTTTCTGTTCTCCTGACTCTTCATGCTGGTCCCCGCTCCACCCCGCCTCCCCCCGCCTTCAAAAGAACTAAAAAATGTTGGACTTATGTGTCATTAATACGTGAGTCAAATAAATCTCTTTGGAGGAGGATATTTTCAATGCAATGTCATTCTTGCACTTAAATAGAAATAAGTATGTATTTAAGATAGGGGTCTGCAAAGATTTTGTGTGATAGCCAAGTCGTTGGGGTACCCCATGGGTAGCCTGAAAAGGGTAGATTTTATCCCTTTGGAGGTGGAAACAAATTATAGCTGAAAGGCTGTTGAAATAGGCAAGATAAAAGTAAAATATTTACCTGTTGTTGATTGAATAGAATTAGTAATTTTAATAATATTTAACATTAGATATGAAAACCTTTGATGGAAGCCGAGCATTAGGTTTGTAGTAATCAATCATGAGGTACCCTTTATTTTTTGCAGGTTTAGGAACAAGCAAATTTGGGCTGTCAGATGGAGAAGCAGTGAGAATAATAACTCCTTTATTAACTAGGTTTTATATAATAAGTTTTAATCCTAGAAGGCCCTATTTTTAACTTGAATTGGACCATATTAACTATTTTAACTAAAAGTCCAAGGGACATAATTTTAGTATTCCAGTTTGTGTTAAAGATTTACTTTAATTTTTATTATTATGTTTGAGCATCTATGCCCAATATGAAAGACTTTAGGACAATGGGCACCATGACTATAAGAAATTTAGGCAAGCCTACAATTAAAGTAGCCATTTTCCTCTATTTATTTTGTTGCTTTTAAAGCTTATATGGAGAACAATGTGTAAATTTAGTGGAATTCCCCAGGTAAAGGTATAATTTGAGCTCTAGTATTAAATCCATGAGATTTTGTCAATTGTTGCTTTTTACCAATTGTTAAAGTTAATTTAGAACCTAGATTGTAGAATTCACAACAGCCAATCAGTGTGCCCTTTCTACATATAAATTTTCTATATAAATTTTGGATTGCCAACGGATCAAATTATGAAACTTTTAATAATTTATTTACATATTAGATATACATATATCATTTATTATACATGTATATTAAAATATGCATGTATAAATAATATATTTATTAACTTTTTTCTCCCTGATGCAAGGGGATTATTTTTAAATCAATAAGTAATCTAGGGCTTACATGATGTTTGCTAGATGTAGAATATATTCAGTACATAAGGCTTCAACATCCCTCTTCTTCCCACCTTTGGGCTTATAGCTGCCTAAAGCTATAGTTTCACCCCTCCCCTTTTTTTAGGCTTTTAGTTACTTGAAGCTGTGGTCTTCCATTTCTGTCTCTGATTTATTAGAGAAAGAAAAAGGAGGGAGAAGGGGCCAGTGCCTCCAGGCAACCTCGCCCTAAGATGGACCCAGTCCCAAGTACTAGTATAATCAATCTCTTCCCCACTTTCTTTTCTTAAGCAAGATTACAAATCTTCTGCAATGTGCTCAGGCACTTTTTAGTTTCTCCCTATTGATGTATAAGAGTTGCCTCCTTAAAATTAAATAACAAAATTAAATGATAACAAAAATTTAAAAAATATATTAGACAATTTGAGGCCGTTATTACTGTCCTGTATATAGACCCCAGACTCTCTAAGGTTGACTGGAACACCCTAGAGAGAGGGGTCATTGGTCAGAGTGAACCATAGGGGCTGCTCAGAACCGCCAGGAGTGTGTTAGGTAAACATACAAAGAAAGGAAAAAACTTTAGCTACTTAGACATATAAGCCACTCTAAAAATCTTGATAAGGGGATTTTATTTGTACATTTTAATGTAGTCACAGTCAGGGAAGAGGAACAAAGGGAACATAAGTCAAGGACCAGCCTTATCACACTGGTGCACCTATTCACCTACATGAGGTGTTCACAGACTGTGGATATGTTGAGGTATCAGGAAAATCAGAATTTTTTAAAAATTTGCAGTGCACTCATACAAGTGAAATCACACAGTGTTTATCCTTTTGTGCCTGGCTCAACTTAGCACAATGTCCACCAGGTCTAATTTTTAGTTTCATTCCATTGCGGTTAAGGAATACACTTTGTATAATTTTAATATTTTTATATTTATTGAGACTTATTTAGTAGACCCACATATGGTCTACTTTGGAGAATGTTTCCTGTCCACCGGAGAAAAAAATGTTCATTCTGCGTTTTTTGGTGGAGTGTTCTATATATGTACGGACTATTTTATTTATAGTGCTGTTCATGACCTCTTTTGCCTTATTGATAGCCTGTCTAATTATTTTATCAATTATATAATGTCAGGGATTTCAATTGCCAAATATTATTGTACAAGTATCTATTCTCCCTTTGATTCTATCAGTTTTTACTTCATGTATTTTGGGGCCCTGCTGTTTGGTGTGTTGATGTTTATAATGGTATCTTCTTAATGAATGAAATCTTTTATCAATATATCATGCCATTATTTGTCTCTGGTAACAATTTATGGCTTAGAATATTTTGTCTTATATTCGCACAGCCACCCCAACTCTCGTTTGGATAATACTAGCATGAAATATTATTTTTATGCTTTCACTTTCAACCAACTTGTGTCTTTGGATCTAAAGTGAATCTTTCATAGACAGTATATATATAGTTGGATCATGTATTCTTTTATTTATTCTGCTAATCTCTGTGCCTTTTAATTGGATATTTTAATCCATTGCTATTTTGCTACTTGTTTTCTATATGTCACATCTGTTTTGTCCCTTAATTCCTCCCTTACTGCCTTTTCTGATTAATTTTTTTCCTGGTGGACCATTGAATTCACTAGTTATTTTTTCTGTATTTTAACTTTGTTCTTAGTAGTTAGTCAGGGAATTACAATGACCATCCTTAATTTACAAAAATGAAATTAGAATTAGTACCAACTTACATTTAAATACATATAAAGCCCTGCCCCATTGCAGCTCCATTCCTCCCTCTTTGTGTTGTGATTATAAAAATTAGTAACTTATACAACACTAGAGTCCCAGTGCATGAATTCGTGCATGGGTTTGGTCCAGCTGGCCCACCCCGATGGGGTCCGATTAAGGCCGGGACAGCTGGGGGG
>NW_006287680.1:1154407-1162061 GCF_000327345.1 Myotis davidii
GGCGGGCCTGGGAGGGGCTGATCGGGGCTGGGCCAGCTGCAGGGAGCAGTCATGAGAGGTCAGCCAGCCCCACCCCCAATGGGGGGAGTTATTGGGGGGAGGGTTGATGGGGAGCTGTGGGAGGTTGGCTGACCAGCCCCACCCTCAACATTGGGGGCTGGGCTGGCCAGGGGGAGGGGCCTCAGGAGGTTGGAGGAGGCCAATTGGGGCCCCAATTAGGCTGATTGGCTACCACAGTGCATATCATAGGGACCAGTCCTTCCCATCATTCCAGTCGTTCTGGGGTTCCAGTTGCTTGGCTTTTATATATATATACAGATATGCCTATTAGATTGTTTTTCTGTACTTGCATATAAATCATATAAAAATAGAGAAGCCACAAATCAAAAATTTAAAAATACTGGTATCTATATTTGCTTAAATAACTATTTTAGCTTTTTTATTTCTTCATCTGATTTTGAGTAACTGTCTAATGTATTTTCATTCTAGCCTGAAGGACTGCTTTCAGCATTTTGTAAAGAGAAGGTCTACTAGTGATGAACTCCCTCAGTTTTACTTTATCTAAGAATTTCTTAATTTCTTCTTCATTTGTAAGTATAATTTTTCCAGGTATAGACACTTGGGTGAAAATATTTTTCTTTCAGTGTTTTAATTATGCAACATCATGGCCTTCTGGCCTTCCTGTTTTATGATGAGAAGTTGACTATTATTTTTACTAATGATTCCTTGTTTGTAATAAATCATTTCTCTCTTTTTGCTTTGAAGTTTCTCTGGTTTTGGTTTTTGACAATTTTATTATAATGTGTTTTAGTGTGGAGCTCTTTGGATTTATCCTGCCTAGAATTGAGCTTCTTGAATATGTAGATTTATGCATTCATCATATTTGGGAGCATTTTTAAAGACATTATTTATTTAAATATTTATTCTGTATTTTTCTCTCTTGCTTCTCCCTCTATTATGTGGAAGATCATGTGTTCAGTGGTGTTCCACAAATCTCTTACGATTTTTCCATTTTCCTTTATTCTTTTCTCTTTCTGCTCCTTAATAGATAATTTCAGTGGCATTGTCTTCAAGTTTGCTTATTTTTTTTCTTCTGCCTGCTCACATCTGCTGTTGAACTCTTACAGTAAATTTTTAATTTCAATTATTTTACCTCTTCTAGAATTTCTATTTGGTTTCTTTGTATAATTTCTATTTCTATATTTTATTCTTTATTTGGTGAGATATAATTTCCCTGGGAATTTTTTAGTTCTTTGTCCATGGTTTTCTTTGACTCCCTGAGTATATTTAAATCACTTAAATTCATTTCTATTTCTAATATGTTCAATTCCAAGGCTTCCTAAAGGACAGTTTTTATTGCATTGTTTTTTTTTAACGTGAATGGACCATAGTTTCTTATTAATTTGCATGCCCCTTATTTTATTCAACAATTTGAATATTACAGTGTGGCAACTGTAGAAATCATATTCTCCTCAATACCTAGGGTTTGTTTCTTGTGGTTTGTTGTCATTTTATTATTTAGTAATTTTTCTATACTGTTTTTGTAGTCTATGTTTTTTATATGTAGCCACTGAAGTCTGTCTTCAATTAATTAAATGACAGTTTTTTAAGTACCTGGGACAAAGGAAGAAGAGAAAGATAAAAGAAAAGAAAGAAAGAAAGGAGAGAGAGAGAGAGAGAGAGAGAGAGAGATAAAGTTGGACTCCCAATCTTTGAAGACTGGATCTGTGTTAAGACTCTTCAACATTTAGCCAGACCAAACTCTGCCATAGCCTTCACTCATTTGCACTGAATCTTTAGATTAGCTGGAGTTCAGGCTTTGGTTTTCTCTGGCTTTTCTAAGAGTGTGGGAACACCTGATCATGCACATGGCCTTCTTGAATCCATAATACAAGGAAATCTGCTCTCATCAGTCTTATTCAATACTAGAGGCCTGGTGCACAAAATTTGTGCATGGGTGGGGTCCCTAGGCCTGGCCAGCAATCAGGGCTGACTGGGGCCAGGCTGATAGGGGCCAGGCTGATTGGGGCCTGAAGGCCCTGGTGGGGTTGGGAGAGGAGGCGACAGTTGCCAGCCTGGGTGCGGAAGGAACAGTCGCCAGATGCCACTGCCGCCCTTGGTGCCCCACCACCATGCAGATTCCTGCCTCCCCCATCCTTTCCTCACTGCTGCATAGCCACCAGGGCTTGCCAGCTGCGGGGAAGGATGGGGCCTGCCGGCCAGGAGAAGAATGGCGGGAAGGATCACAGGAGGTTTGCCAGCTAGGGAGCGGGGCTGCAGGAGGGCTGCTGGCCCCAAGGAGGGAGCTACCCCTCAGCTCCCCAGGGAAAGGGGCCGTGTCTGCCACCATCCACCACCCGTTCCCTGTCCCCGCCCAGGGCCGGGCCCAATCAGGTGATCAGGGCCTGCCAGACATGGGGGCGGAGGGGGACTGTGAGAGGTTGGTGATTGGGTGGGGTCCAGCTGGCCCGCCCTGATCAGGGCTGATTGGGGCCAGGCTGGCTGGGGGAGTGGCTGGGGGAGGTTGGCTGACCAGCCCCACCCTGATCATGAAGGGTTGGGGGGCGATAGGACCAATTGGCTGATCACAGTGCGCATGATAGCGTTCCAGTTGTTTGGCATATATATATATAAGATCTTTTAAAGGCCTTTATTACTTCTCATATTTCCCCCCCCCCCAACCTCTTCCTTCCCAGTTTTCTGTTTTTTTTCTATTACTTGTCCCAAGTCTTATCCTTTGCCACAGTCTGCTGCAATCTTTAAATGCTTTTGGAAAATGCCACCAGGAAGTCACCCCTGCCATGAGAACATTCTTCATCAGGCAAACCAAAGGTAATTTGTGTTTGTCATCCTGAGCCACCAGGTAGTTCAAATCAGACAACCACAATTCTTTAAGAATAAAAATGAAATTTAACTATTTGTTACAGCGTGGATGAGGGTATTATGCTCAGTGAAATAAGTCAGTATGAGAAAGACCAATACCATATTGTTTGTCTGATATGTGGAATCTAAAAATCAAATAAATGAACAAACAGAATTAAAACAAATGAATAGACACAGAAGGAGAACTGGTGGTTATGAGTGGAGGGGGGTTAGTGGACTGGGTGAAAGATGGGAGGGGTATTGGGGGATGAGTGAAAAGTTGAGGGGATTAAGAAATACAAATTGATAGATACAGAATAGTCACAGTGATGTAATGCACAGCATAGGGAGTATAGTCAATAATATTGTAATAACTAAGTATCATGTCATATGAATACTAGGTTTGTCAGGGTGATCACTCAGTAAGTTATATAATGTCCAATCAATGCATTATACACCTGAAACTAATATGATATTGTATGTCTTAATTGAAAAATACAAAGTTTGTTTTTTTTTTAAAAAGGTCCATATTACTCATCTGACATTTGCAACCTCTACCATTGCCTCATGGTCACTGCCAGTTTGTTGTATAGAATTAACTTCTAAACATATAAAAAAAGAATTAACTTCTAAACATATAAAAACTGGACCAAAGATATGAAATGTTTGCTTTTAGTGATTGATGGATAGCAGAGAATTATGATCCTGAGAAAGGTGAAAGGACTTAGCTGATCCCTTTTACCTGACTTTTTATCTGGAGGAAATTTCTAGACCACACTGCCAAGAAGGAAAAAGCAAACAGATCTTGGTGCTCTTGCTGAGTTAAGTAAAGTGATATATGAGTTTTAAGGGGCTGAAGTAGCTAGAATTTAAGGAGCAGAATACTATTTAAAAAAAACACAGAAAAATAGAACCAGTATTTTGCATGAGTGGCTGAATGTCTATTTGTATACATATAAGGTGAAATCTGCTGATGCCTGGAAAAGTACAACTTCCAGAGGGGAAAAAAATGATTACTGGAGCTATAAGCTGAATCATTCCAGAGCTCACACAGGACAAAGGATCATTTGAGTTCCTATTAGTCAAGATGAAGAGATATCGTTGACTACACAGAACATTCATTATAGACCTTAGAAGGATTATGACTCAGTAGTGAGGCTAAATTAGTCCTAGCATAAAGGCTATACAAGAAACAGCACAGCAAAGTTATACAACAAGCAGAGACAGAATCAAGGTAACTGCAAGTAACTAAAATGCTTGCTATATGCTTAATATATTAAAAATTTAAGGAAAAATATAAACAAAATGAGAAAACAGAAAATTATAAAAAGGAAAAATATCTAGATGTGAAAATGCAATACTGTAAGTTAATATGTCACTGAATGAGGTTAATAGCAAGTTAGACACTAGAAAAACAGATACATTAACTTAAATATTTAGCAATAGAAATTATCCAATACAAATCACATTGATAAAAGACTTACAAAGCAAGGCAACATCAATGAAACATGACACAATATCAAGCATTCTAATGAACGCATAATTGTATTGCCAGAAGGAATGGGGTAGAAATATATTTGAATAAATAACAATTGAAAATTTTCCAAAGTTTTGAGAATTAGAAGCTCACAAATCTACTAAGCTCAATGAAAGGCTTCTAAAAAGTTTAAACATAAAGAAAACCAGTCAAAGGTACATCACATTCAAATTGTTGAAAACCAATGCTAAATTGAAGATCTTATTATTATCCAGAGAAAATAAGCAGGTTTCCTACAGAGGGCAATGAACATATAGTACTTATTTTCAGAAACTATGCAAGACATAAAACAATAGAATCTCACCTTCAAAATTCTATGAGGGGAAAAAGGATAGTCTAAAATTCTACATACAGAGAAAATATATTTCAAAAGTGAAATAAAAAAAGAAGTGAAGAAAATTTAGCCTCAGTAGACTGGCACTATAAAATATGCTAAAGGAAGTTTTTCATGCGGAAGGAAAATTATATTAAATAAAAGTACATATATACCAATGGAAATGAAAAGCATAAGAAATAAGTATGTGATTAAATAAGAAAGACATTTATTTCTTATTTTTAACTTCTTTAAGTGATAATTGTTTAAAAATAATAACAACACATTGTGAAGTTTACAACACATGTAGAAATGACATGTATAACAGCAATAATGCATTAGTACAAAGGAAGTAAGGGAGCAAACGGAAGCCTACTTTTGAAAGATTCTTAAATTTGACATGAAGTAATGCAGTATTATTTTAGGTTAGAGAATGGTAAGATAAAGGTGTATACTGTAAACATAGAGCAATGACTAACAGAGAAAGCACAGACAGTTACTTAATAAGTCAATTGTGGAGACAAATAGAATCCTCAATAAAAAATTAGTTATTCCAAAAGAAGACTGAAAATAGAAAAGGGAGTAAAGAAGAGATGAATCAAAAGGAAAGTTGGAAGAATTATACTAATTCCAACATTTACTAAAAGTTACAGAAATGATACTGACATAAGGATAAGAAGATAAATAAATGGAATAGACTACAGAGTCCAAAAATAGTTATATTTATGGTCTATTTTCCACAAATTTGCCAACATAAATCAATAGAAAAGGAGAGTCTTTTTAATAAATGGTGCTGAAATAATTGGCTATCCACATGGAAATAAAATAACTTTAAAAATTACATAACACCATATGCTAAAATTATCTCAAAATGTCACAGACCTTAATGTAAAAATTCAAATTATAAAACTTCTGGAAGAAAATATTATTAGGGCAGCATAAGTTTTCTAATAGAAAACACAGAATGTATAAAATCTGAAAGATAAATTTATAAATTGAACCGCATCAAAACTGAAAACTCTGCTTTTCATAAAGCACTTAAAATATTAAAAAGATAATCTCTCAAACTATTCAAAATATTTCTATCTGACCAAGAACCTGTATCCAGAACCTGTATTAAGAATAAAAAATTCTGCCGAAACCGGTTTGGCTCAGTGGATAAAGCATCGGCCTGTGGACTGAAAGGTCCCGGGTTTGATTCCGGTCAAGGGCATGTGCCTTGGTTGCGGGCACATCCCCAGTAGGAGATGTGCAGGAGGCAGCTGATCAATGTTTCTCTCTCATCGATGTTTCTGACTCTCTATCTCTCTCCCTTCCTCTCTGTAAAAAATCAATAAAATATATTTTTTAAAAAAAGAATAAAAAATTCTGAAAACTCAATAATAAGAAGACAAAATCATGGTAAAATCTAAAAAAAAAATGGCAATGCCAAGAGTTGAAGTATGTGAAGCAAATGGAGCTTTTATACATTGATGGTGGGATCCTAAAATGATACAACCACTTTGAAAACAGTTTGACAGCTACTTAAAAGTTAAATGAATACTTTACATCTCAGTAATTTCTATCTTAGGGAATTTACCCCAAAGCAATGAATTAAATATTCACATGAAGACCTGAACATGAATTATGGAATCTTGATTCATCCTAGCCAAAAACTGTGAACTAGTCAAGTATCTATCAACTGGTGAACAGATAGGCAAATTGTGATCAAGACAAAAATGGAATACTACTGATAAAAAAAAGAATGACTAAAGTACAAAGTAATATGCATGGATCTCAAAAACATTATGCTAAGGAAAAAGAAGCAGACAAAAATTAACATACATCTTATGATTCCATTTTATGTATAACAATAAAAACATCCAAATTTAATCAATTCATAGAAAGAAGAGCAGTGATTATTTGGGTGGGAGTTAGAGAAGAGTATTGACTGGGAAGGGGCACAAGGGAGTCTTCTGAAATAATGGAAATACTTTATATCATGCTCATTGGATGTTGGCACACAGATATATATAAAAGTGCCTCAAACTGTAATCTTAAAATGGGTGCAAAATATTGTAAGTAAACACTTACTGGATAATGTTGATTTTGTAAAAGATGGTTTGTTTAAAAAAACTACAACAGTATTTCATTATTCTTTGTGATATTGTGACTTTTCCCATTAATGAGAACTTTAGGAGTTTTAGGTCTCTGATTTAAACTTGGCTCTCCCATTGTCTTAGTCTGTTCATGCTGCAACAAATACCACAGACTAGGTAGTTTACAACCGAAATTTATCTCTCTCAGGCCTGGAAGCTACAAGTCTGAGATCAGGATGCCAGCATAATTAGGTAGCAGACTTCTTCTGTTGCTACATAGTAGAAGGGGCTAGGGAGCTCTGTGAGGTCTCTTATAAGAAGTAAAAATTGATAGTTACAGATTCATCATGGGAATATAAAGTTCAGCATAGGGAATACAGTCAATAATATTGTAATAATTATATATGGTGTTAGATGAGTACTAGATTTATTGGGGCAACCACTTTGTAAATTGTACATCAACTGTAATTGAAAACTAAAAATGTATTTTTAAAAAGTTCTTTTGGGAGAACCGAGATGGGTGTCTATGTAAACACCAGTACTCGCTGCCTCCCACAACCACACCAAAATTGCAACTAAAATACAGAACAACGATAATTAAAAACCATCTGAAATTTGGCTGAATGGAAGTTCAACAACTGTAGAAGTAAAGAAGAAAATACATACAGACTGGTAGGAGGGGTAGAGGCAGGAAACGGGTTGGTCAGACACCCATGTGTGGCTTTTTTTTAAAACTGGAGGGATATCTTTGCTGCAGAGTCCTCCAGTGAGAAGCAAAGGGCCCCAGTCCCACAGACAACCACCAGCCCAGGGCTTCAGAGTTGGGAAAAGAAGTTAGCATAACTTCAGGCTTTAAAAACCAGC
>NW_006287680.1:1162110-1175281 GCF_000327345.1 Myotis davidii
TAGAGACCCAGGTAGTTCCTCTTAAAGAGCTGGTGCATGAACTTACCTGGACTTGTTCCCTCTGGGCTCCAGCACTGGGCAGTTGCTTTAGGGGATCCAGGTACGTACACATCATAATTAAAATGCCAAGTGTATTGTCTGGCATAAGAGCAGGAACACGAGGGCAGCTTTCTCCCAGACTGGGGTGCTCACAAGGGTGATTGTTTCTGTGCTGGGACCTCCCCAATTGCAGAGCTTCCCATCAACCATATCTGAGTTTCCATTAGCATGCCACACACTATTCGCTTCACCCTGGAGTATCCTTGAGACCCCACCCCATCCAATTTGAGCCCCACCCAAGTTGTTTGAAGTGGCTTTTCCATATGAATGGCCTGTCCTGGCATAGGCTTCAGGCTTTCCTACAATCTCTTAAACAAGCAGTAGCTGGTGTCAGTGTGCCCCATACCTACCAATAAGAAGCCCAATACCTGACACTAGCACCAGCCTAACTTGCTTCACAGCTTGGCTTTGCCTGGGCACTTCCTAGTTCAGCACAACTAGCAGCCATTTACTGATAGCTCTGCAGTTCTTGTCTAGTGGCCCCTGGCAGTGGCTGATGTTGCACCTTCCAGGAGGCCTAGAGCCAGTTCACCCAGTGGACAGCTTCAGACCATACCATACCATATTACAGCTCTACACATCAGCAGGTGACACACTCAAGGGGCAAACTCAGTGAGCATCAAAGCCCCACAGAAGCAAGTCCTAATCCATAGGGGTGTCTCCTGCACAACAGCTTTTCCACTGTAATAGCAGCTGGTCCTCACAGCCAATTTGCCTGGAGGTCAATTCCACCCAGTGACACTAACATCAATCAAGGCTCAACTACAACAAGACTGTGCACACAGCCCATACAGGGGCTCACCTAGAGTGCCCAGCTCAGGTGACTGAGGAAGCTGAACCACATGGCCCTACAGGTTGTTTACTATACAAAGCCACTCCTCTATGAATTCCAGGATACAATAGCAGCTCTAGATAATACATAGAAAGAAACACAGGGAAGCAGCCAAAATGTGGAGACAAAGAAACATGTCACAAATGAAAAAACAGAAGAAATCTAAAAAAAGAGAGAGAGAGAATTAAGTAAAATGTAAGCAAGCAAACTACTAGATACAAGGTTCAAAACCATGGTTATAAAGTTGGTCAAGTGTCTTAATGAGAGATTCAAGGGACTTAGTGGGACTTTTCAAGGATCTTAGAATTTCAAAGACACGAAAAAGGAGAAGTCTGAAATTAAGCATACACTAACAAATAAAGAATAATTTACAGGGATTCAACAGTAGAGTAGAGGGTTCTGAGAATAAAATAAATGATATGGAATATGAGGAAGCAAAATTAAAAAAAGAAAACAACCAGAAGAGCAAAAAGAAAACAGAATCCAAAAATATGAAGATAGTGTAAGGCACTCTAGCAAAACTTCAGGCATATCAACATTTGCATTATGGGGGTGACAGAGGAGAAGAGAGAGAGCAAGATAATGAAAACCTATTTCCTCATTGGTGAAAGAAATAGACTTACAAGTCCAGGAAGTGCAGAGAGTCCCAAACAAGAGGAACCCAAAGAGGCCCACAACAAGACACATCATAATTAAAATGTCAAGTGTTAAAGACAAAGAAAGAATCTTAAAAGCAGCAAGATAAAAGCAGTTAGTTACCTACAAGGAAGCACCCACACCCAAAGTTTCAACAGTAACTTTTCAGGCCAGAAAGGAGTGGTAAGAAATATTCAAAGTGATGAATACCAGGAACCTACAACCAAGATTACTCTACCCAGCAAAGCTATCATTTAGAATTGAAGGTCAGTTAAAGAGCTTCACAGAGAAGAAAAAGCTAAAGGAGCTCATCACCACCAATCCAGTGTTACATGAAATGTTGAAATGTATTCTTTAAGAGGTAGAAGAAAGATGAAAGAAGAAGAAGGGGGAGGAAAAAGAGGAGAAAAATAAGGAGGAAAAGGAGGAGGAGAGGAAGAAATAAGAAGAAATAAAAAATATGAACAATAAAAGGGCAATAAATACATAGCTATCAACAACTGAATCTAAGAATCAAAATACATGAACAAGGAATTTAATGAACAAAATAAACTGGTGAATAAAATAAAACCAGAGACATGGAAACGTGGAACAGACTGATGAATCTCAGAGGGAAGGGTGAGAGCAGGCAGGAAGAGATTAACCAAAGATCTTATATGCATACTAGTATATGCATTATATATGGACACAGACAATAAAGTGATGAAGGTCTTGGGCTGGGCAAGAATCAGGTGGAGGAGGGACGATGGGGGAAGAAAGGTGGGGCATCTGTAATACTCTCAACAATAAAGATTTTATTAAAAAGAGATTAGTTTCTCTGAAACCAGTTATGCAGCTGTCATTCATTATTTTTATGAACACTTTTGTAGTAATTTTTGTTTTCCATACCTATTGATTTTGATGGTGTTATGCATTTCATAATTTTTTATGTATTAATATTACTTTATGTTCCTTCTTCCCAAAAATCACATCCATTTTCAAAAATGGTTGCATATATGGATGTACTAGTAATTTTATACAAATGGAAGCAATATTTTTCTGTGCAGTTCTTATTTACCTTTCAGTGTAACGTCTGGGTTTGACCATTTGGGACAGAACAACCTATTAGGAAACAGTGTATAATGTCATAGTTAATACCTCAATAGCCATCAATCCTTTAAATAAAGTTCAGATTGTTTTCCATTATACTATTTTAAAAATAAATAAATACTCAAGGAAAGGCTAACCACAGAAGGGCTGTCCCTGAGACCATCATCAGCATGGTCCAACTATAGAACACTATCAACAAACTTACATCTCTTTTAAACATTAATGAAAAGGCATTCTGAGTGGTTAGTTTCCTTGTTATCAGAGTTCCTTTTTCATGCTTTGCTCTCTTTTTCAGTGTTATTATTTTGGGGTCAGGCATATTCCATAAAACTGCTTTCATTTTAATGGAGCTAGTAAAAGCTCACATGGAAAATTGAAAGCCCTTTGTTGTAGTCAGTCACAATCCTTCTCAGTAGATGCAATTAATGATCCAGAACACAAGTAGGTCAACAGAACATATAACTTTGTTGTTGACTTAGAATTTTCTGCTAATATATTCATAATGCTTTTTGCTTGTCATTTCCTCAGCTTTCTTAAAGAAAAATGATATCAGAGTGAAAGGTTGTGCATGGCGTTGATGGAAGAATTATACTTATCTCTATAATATACAAACTGAGTTTTTTAAAAAAGTGATTCTTGGAAATATTGAGCTTTTTTATAAAATAGTCAAGAGTGTTAACAAAAGAAATTGATTTAAAAATATTTATTGTGGATTCATTAATCAAGTCCTAGATAAAATAGTGTTAGAGCCAATTCAGAGACAACGGGGGACTTTTTCCCTTAGAAACAAATGTGCAAAATTAACAACTCCTCTGAACCTCCATCACCATCCTCCTACCATGAGGTCTTAATTGCATTCAGGATGTATCCAGAGAACTTAACCACACCTGAGATACTTGTTTTCTTTGATGTGCTTTTTCTGGCACTCTCTTCAGCCAAACTCATATCTCCTGCAATTCACCTTTTCCTCAAAGATTTTCTAAGTCCATTTTTGGCAATATATTTCTGTTAGGAAATCTATTTGTGTTTTAGCAGTATCCTTGAATGCCTTAACCCAAAATGATACAATTTTTTTTGCAGTAGGGCAAGGCTTTAAGGAGGCTGGAACATTTCCTTGTGCTTATTTATCTTAATAGAGATTATTGAAACTGGAATGTTCTGAAGATAAAAAGTTTTTTCCTAATAGTGTTCCTGAAATATTCTGTGGTAATATTGAATGATTAAAAACAAAAAGACATTTTTTATTCTGGCTGAGTTCTGGAAATTTTCCTTGGAAGTTATAACCTGCATATTTGTGGGAAGGCATTTAGTCAATTGCATTTCACATGAAGATTACAAACCTGGAATAAAGACATGCTAAATAAAAGGACAACAAAGAGAAAGTTGCCTATAGCATATTGAAATTTTCCATTCAATTCCTTGTTTCTGAAGATGATTATATGATAAAAAAAGAATGTAGAGTGAAAATTAAGAAACCTAACACGAATTCGCTGCATTATCCTGAAACAGACCCTTCCACTCTCTGAGCATACATTTTCTTATCTACAAAATGATGTAGTAAACTAAAGAATTTCTTAAGTTTTCTACCTGTTCTAAAATTTCATATAGTAACTATCACTGCTTGGTCTCTAAAACCTGAGGAATCAAATTACTTTGGTTGGATACTCAAGGTCCTGCCCCAGTCAGCCTCTTGACAATAAAGTGATGATTTACTTTGCTCTCTCAAAGAAATCTCCTTGAGATAACTACTGTCAGGCTTCCAGCTCTTTCAGCTGCCAAACTGACCTCCTACTGTATCCAGACTTAATTGATGTTATCTATATATATATAAAAGCCTAAGCAACCATTAGGACCAAATGACAGAACGACTCATCAACCAGTCGCTATTACATGCACTGACCACCAGGGGGCAGACATTCAATGCAGGAGCTGTTTCCTGATGGTCAGTGTGCTCCCACAGCCAAACTACCTCAGTCCCCACCTACCACCCCTGGCCGGCTAACCTCCCATGGTCCTCCCCGCCCTCACCATGGGCCTGCCAGCCCTGATTGCCCCAATAGGCACTGGGTAAGATGGCCTCGATTAGCCCCAATCGCCAGCCAGGCTGAGGGATTCCACCCGTGCATGAACTCGTGCACCAGGCCTCTAGTTTTCTTATATTCACCTCTTTCCAAATAGGCTTTAACCCACATTATCCTGAGGATTTTCCTGACTGACTGGTTTTATCCCAAACATCTGATTCCTGATATATTTTTCCTGTCTACTTTGCTTCTGTTCAATTATTATTTTGTCTTTTTGTTATTACTGTTTATATCCATAAACCTGTATATATAATTTATATAATATGGGTTGTATTAGTAGCAAAAGTACACTCAATATATAGTTGGGAGAACTACAAAAGATCTTTACTTATGACTCCTTCTTTTGGTGTCTTACTTCTTTTTAATAAGATGTGAATTCTCTAGAGACTCCTAGAGAAAAGAACTTTGAATTGGCTGTATTATTGGCATTTTATTTTACAAACACATTGAGATATCCAGGAGGCTGGGGATTATCAGTTATCTTGAGTAGTGTGTTATTTTGAATAAACCAACATCAGTGGATGGAGATTTTATGATATTCTGCACTCCTGGGTATTATAAAATAAAAATACCATATCACTCAAAACTTTCACGTTACAGATTTGCTTTTATTTTTTTTCTTCCCATGCATTTGTAGTTTTAATGTAAACTAGAACAGGGATCGAAAGATAGAACAACTAGAATTAAACCGTTTCAAGAATTCAAAAATATATAGATTTTTACTTTCTCTTCTACCTTATTTTCAAGTGAATGCCTATCAGCCCTTAAAAGCACTTTCTCTTTGTTTTATTTTAATTTAAACCAAATATGAATTTGTATCCATGTCTTATGTTCCTCTTTCCTTAACTAAAAATGAATTAATATTGCTACCAATTTGGCCAGTATATACAGACAGAAAAATCAGAACAACCCACATAACCAGAACAAGTTGGTGGAATCACAGTATTACAGATAAAGACTATGGGTTCTCATTATCTTATAACCCTATTACTAGGTCTAAGCAAATGCTAGAAGACATAGATCATTCATTTATATATCTTGTATTCATGGGAGACCACTAATCCCTATTATTTCTGCCTATAATAATGATTGACATTCATCAAGCATTAAATCTGTGAGAAACAGTTATTTTTTTTTGCTTCCCTTTTTTTTTTCTTAAAGTATTACAAAGGGTATTACATATGTGTCCATTTTTCCCCCCGCCCTAGACAGTCCCTTAGTCTCCCCTAGGGAAACAGTTATTTTTAAACTAAAGCCTGGTGCATGAAATTCGTGCACTGGGGAAGGGGGTTCCTCAGCCTAGCCTGCACCCTCTCGCAATCCAGGATCCCTGCGGGATTGGGCCTAAACTGGCAGTCGACTTCCCTCTCACAATCCGGGACTGCTGGCTTCTAACTGCTCACCTGCCTGAGTGATCACCCCTAACTGCCTCTGCCTTGGCCCCCACACCACGGCTTCATCCAGAAGGACATCCAGAATGACATCTGAAGGTCGTTCGGCTCTCAGGTCTAATTAGCATATTACACTTTTATTCTTATAGATTAAATTTATTGGTGTAACATTGATCAAAATGATCATATAGGTTTCAAGTGTGGGTTTCTATATTATAAGATCTGTATATTACACCATGTGCCCAACACTCAAAGTCAAATTTTCTCCTGTCACCTTACATTAGGATCCCCTTCACCCCCACACCCTCCCCTTTGGCAACCACCACACTGGTGTTGTGTTCATGAGTTTCAGTTTTACTAGTATATCCCACATTTGAGTGAAATCTGACTGACTTATTTCACTTAGCATAATATTCTCAAGGCCCATCCATGTCGTTGCCAGTGTGCTACATTATTTTCAACATTATACGTTTGCTAAACTGAGATTTTGGCAGTTACTGTGAATTAAAAGGTAAGTACTGTGTGGAAACCATTGGGATACAGGAAATGATAATGTCCAATCTGATTTGAAAATTTTAAGAACTTGTGCAGACACATGTATCCTATTAAGTGATTATGATTATTTGAGAATAAAATAAAAATAGTTCTTCAAATTTATGTGTATAATTTTTAAGTTGCCACTAAGTTATTAGGACAAAAACACTTGCTAATTTGTTTGAAACTACTTAATAAATTGAAATATTATTTTGACCTAGGGGGAAAATGAATACTATTACTGAGACACAAAGTGATCTGTCAACAGAGAAATTTTTAGTACCTCTGTGAGGATAGGGAACAGGTGAATCTAATTCTGTTTTGGTTTCTCAGATCCTAGCATACTGTTCAGCAGAGCAAATATTTTCTAAAAGAAGAATGAATGGAATCTATTTCTAGCATTATCAAAATAGTTTAGCTTCCTCAACTGGAAAATAAAGTTGGTAAATGCACTCCTTCACTGTAGCCATCTAAAATGGAAAAAAAAAGTATTTGATTATATCACAACTCACCTATAATCACTGCTCTGTTAGCCAACAGTGACTCCTTCTTAGGAGTTAGCAACACCCCGACCCTGATACCACTTCCCACTTAAGCTGGGGGGTACATAAACAACAGTGTTGGAAACTAAATTTGGTATCAGGCTCAAGTTCATTGATAAAGTCAGAACACTATTGTTGGCTATGTCTACTTTGATTCATTGATTCTTGAACCTTTTTGGCCTTGGGTAACTATAAGTATAATCAGGAGTTCCTACCTCAATCTTTACTTGCTGACCAATTGGTCTTTAGCTTATTTATGATTCCTGGTGATCTGAGGACCCATATTATATACACTTGAGAAATACAAAGGAATATAAGCAGACCTCCTCAATCTAATATAAAACATTTTTTCAATTACAGTTTACATTTAATATTTTGTATTAGTTTCAGGTATACAGCATAGTGGTTAGACAATCATATACTTTACAAAGTGGCCCCACCTATATTTAAAGTACCCACCTGGCACTATAGATAATTATTACAATGTTATTGACTATATTCCCTATGCTGTATTAACATAAAAAATTTAAAAACTCTATACAATAGGTCAGACATTATGGTGAAGTGATTGTAGTATTTGCTTTAAAATCAGGAATAAGATAACATAGCTCACTATCAGTATTTCTAGTAATCATGGGCTAGAAATCCTAGCAGTGTTGCAGGCAGTGATAAAAAGAAACAGAAAGTGTAAGGTCTGAAACAAAAAGTTATTTATACATGATAACCATGATCTATGTAGAAAATGGAAAGAGTATCCACAGATAAATTATCAGAACTATTTTAGGAAAGTAAAGAGTCTGGATTTAATATTAAAACATTACATTTCTTTTCTATATACCAACATCAAAAATTGGAAAATAAAATTAAAAAAAACAATTTATAAAAGAATGTTTTTAAAATTAGGAATAATAGATAATAGTTCCTCCTAAACAACTGGAAAACGGGGCAAAATATTTTAAAACTGTTTATGATCATTAGACAATAGAAAGTGAATGACTTGCCCAAGAAAGAATGGAAAACAATGAGATGAGCTTTATGATCACACGGCTTTCTTCCCAAAGACACTTCCTGATCCAAAAGTATGAAGAAGAGAAAACCAAGCAGAAAACAGGGATCTTGACTTGAGAAGATAATTTGGCATTTGAGAAGGCTGGAGTCCCCAAAATTTATGAAAAAGGAGACAAAGAAAGTGTTCTAGAATATTCATAGGTAACCCTTATGAATACTAAGACATCCCTGAGAAATGTGAAAATCCATGGTAAAGAAAAATAAGATAGCTGAAAGATGAACAATTCTCAGAACTTTCCCAGGGTGGTAAGATATTCTGATTTTAAGCAGTCAGAATGAAGAGTTACTGTTGTGCACCTAGATATGCAGTAGAGAATCCCACAAGTGCCAAACCTTAGTAATATGACTAAACTTGACCTAGAGTAAATGCCAGTCTAAAAAAGGCTTCAAAAGAATCAAGATGATCCCAAAGAACATTAAATGTTAGTAATAACACAGTCCAATGCTGGCTAAAGAAAAATAAAAAATTCCAGTACTTGGCAATGTAAATGTCACATTGTTCAAATATCCAATCCATATTAATTGACATGTAAAGAAGCAGGAAAATGTCACCTGTAACTTGGATAAAAATAAGTCACTAAGAACAAACTCAAAAATTAGACAGTAGAATTTGCAAATAAACATTTTGAACAGCTGTTATAAATATGCCAAAGGAATTAAATAAATTTATAACAATAATGAAGAGAGAAATCAGTGCTACAAAAAGAACCAAATGGTCTTCTAGAGCTGAACAATATACTATTTCAAATGAAAAATTCACTGGGTGAGAAAAGCAGCTAGTTAAATAATAAAGAATATACTCTTTCAGACAAAATATAAACTATCCAAACTGAGCAACAAGGAGAGAGAGAAAAATAAAGTTAGAACAGCAACAGGAAATATGGCTAACATATGTATACTAGAGACTGTGTGTACGAAATTCATGCACGGGTGAGGGGTACCTCAGCCCAGTCTATGCCCTTGGAAAGTCTGACTGCAGGTTTAGGCCCAATCCCCTAAATACCAGGACACTGCATGCACCAGTGACCATACTTTTCATACAAGCGAAAGGCATTTTGCTGTTGTATGGGCAGTTGCATTTTTTTGCCCTGGTTATAAAAAGAAGTACATAACATGATCCTTCTGAGGCAGTAGTACCATTTTACCATCTTATGGGTGAAAAAGCTGAAACAGAGAGAAGTTAGGTAATTGGCTTTGTCACACAGTTATAAGTGTCAGAATCAGGGCTGACCGCAAAATGTGCAAGCCAGAGTCCAATGCATGCCATCATCCTGTTTTTTCAGTGTTAGAGTAGCCTTGCCAGGTTTTAATTTTTAAATCTAAGAGACTGTTCCCAATATGTAGGGTAGGGTCCCTAGGCTTGGCCAGTGATCAGGGCTGATCTGTGGGGTGAAGGGTGAGCAGGGCAATAAGCCCCCCACCCCCGCGCTGGCACCTGCATTGGCTGGTGGCCTGGTGACACCCACTGGCCAGCCCCGCATCTCCCCCCCCCCCACTGGTTGCCTCCCTCTGGAGGCGGGGTAGGCAGAAGCTCCTGCATTGAGCGCTGTCTCCTGGTGGTCAGTGCATATCATAGTGACCGGTCATTCCCCTGTTTAGTTGATTTGCATATTAGGGTTTTATTATATAGGATTTGGAATATCAGAGGTGAAAAAGAGCAAAAAAAAAAATAGAAAATAATGACTGAAAATTACCAAATTGTATAAAAAGTATAAACACAGATCCAAGAATCTCAGCAAACCTCAAACAGGAAAATTATTATACACCAAAGCATATCATGGTCAAATAGCTGAAAACCAGTTACCAAAGGAAAATCATTTGATCAACCAAAGATGCACAACACACACACAAAAAGAATTATTTTAAAAGACTGCAGATATTTTATCAGAAAAAAAGATTAGGTTCTGGCCAGTGTGGGTCAGTTGGATAGGCATTGTCCCATGCACCGAGAGGTTGCCAGTTGATTCCAGGTCAGGACACAAGCCTGGGTTGTGGGCTCAATCCCTGTTAGGGAGTGTGCAGGACGCAGTTGATAGATATTTCACTCTCACATCATCAATGTTTCTCTTTTCCTCTCTCTCTAAAAAATAAATTTTTAAAATCTTTTTTTTAAAAATAGCCTAACTGGAGTGGCTCAGTGATTGAGTGTTGACCTATGAACCAGGAGGTCATGGTTCAATTCCCAGCCAGGGCACATGCCCGGATTGTAGGCTCAATCCCCAGTGTGGGGCATGCAGGAGGCAGCCCATCAGTGATTCTGTCTCATCATTGATATTTCTATCTCTCCCTCCCTCTCTGAAATCAATAAAAATATATTTTTAAAAATACATGTTAGAAGACAGTGAGATTATCAGTGCAAATGCTAAAAAAATAGAAAATAAAAGTTAGTCAATAATTCTATACCAGTGAAAATACTCTTTATAAAAGGAGGCAATTTTTTTAATTAGTAAAACAAAAGCTGAGCTAGTTCAGTGTAAATGATTATGCATTACAAAAAATAGTTAAAGAAAGTTCTTCAGATTAAAGGAAAAATTGTATCAGATTAAAATTTAAAACTACATAAAAGAATATAGTGAAACAAACATGATAACTATATGGTTACTTTTATCACTAACTTACCACCTGAAACAACAAACCACACAAAGTGCATTAAAATTAACACTCCAAACACTGGACACTGGGCAGTGATAGACAGTGATCCCTAAGAATCAGGGAACAAATAATTTGTTTACCGATATTTCCAGGGTGCTACCTTGGGTAAATTCTCAGGCCACAGCATAGCATGGAGGGACTCAGGTAAAATACAGCAGTCTCCCTCAATTGAGGAGAGGGAGCTGGGAGCTTGAGGTGGCCAAGGCAGCTAGAGTTCAAAGGAAAAAGTGGTGGTGAAGAGAGAACTGCACAGAGAGAGAAATCTGGAAATCAACAAAGCAATTTCCATGAGTATTTAGCCGAGTACTGATCAGTGCATTTGTGTGAGGCATCTCCTGAAATTGTGGAAAGAATCATACACACACACACATACACACAAACACACATACACACACACACACACACAGACACACTCCCATAGCTTACAGTATATAAGCTTGGGCATAAAGCCTGCTCTCACCCTTCAAAGTGAATAATATCATTCAGAACATTCAGAGTTCTCAAAAGTTTCAGGGTTTTGTATTTTTTTTAACTTCAGTAGCAGGAAAAATCAATGTTAAATAAAATATTGTTCTGTTATATCCTAACAAAGATAAAAACAATACCCAAAAGGATCAACCTTTTTCAGAGAGAGAGAGAGGAGAAGGGAGAGGAGAGAAAGATTGATTTGTTGTTCCACTATTTATGCATACATTGATTGATTCTTGTACTTGTCCTGTCCAGAGATTGAACCCACAACCTTGAAGTATTGGGACAATGCTCTAGTCAATTGAGCTGCCAGGCCTATCAAATTTTCCAAGCAATTTAAACATGTTCCAGAACGAAGCTCAAGAATATTTTTAGGAATACACACATATCCATCACCAAATAAAATAAAATATACAATGCCTGTTATCTAATAAAAATTAACAAGTATGCAAAGAATAAGAAAGAGGAACATAATGACAAAAATATTTATCAATTGTAAATGACCCTGAATTGACATATAGGGTTAGTAGAAAAGGACATGAATATATTATACTTACAGTATTTCATATTGTCAAGAAGCTAGAGAAAATTATAATATACTACATAAAGACATGAAAGATACAAATAGACCCTAATAGAATTTCTAGAAATGAAAATCTTAATATTTAAGATAAAAATACACTGAATATTATTAACAACAGAGCAGATAATACAGAATAAATGATTAGTGAATATGTCAATAAAAACTCTCTGAAATGAAGCACAGAGAGGAAAAATGAATAGGGCATAAGTACACTATAAAACATTTCAATCTGCTTAAAATATGTAGAATTAGAGCCTTAGCTAGTTTGGCTCACTGGATAGAGCGTCGGCCTGGGGACTGAAGGTTCCCAGGTTCGATTCTGGACAAGGCATGTACCTTGGTTGTGGGCACATCCCCAGTGGGGAGTGTGCAGGAGGCAGCTGATCAATGCTTCTCTCTCATCAATGTTTCTAACTCTCTATCCCTCTCCCTTTCTCTCTGTAAAAAATTAATAAAATATATTTAAAAATATATATGCAGAATTGGAGTCACTGAAGGAGGGGAGAAAGTGGAAGAATAGAAAGAATATTTGAAGAACTAATGGCTAAATTTGTCAAAAAATAATTAACTTACAGTTTCAAGAAGCTCAATAAAATCTAAGCACAAGAAAAATGAAAAAAAAATAACTCTAGAATATACTATTATCAAATTGCTTAAAATATCAAAAAAGAAAAAAAAAACTTAAATGCCTTTAGAGAAAAGACAGCATTTATTATATACACCAGAACAAAGACAAGGATAATAGTAGATTTTTTACTGAAAATAAGACAAACTAGAACACAATGGGGTACAAACTCTTTTTTAATTTCTTTATTAATTATTACATATGTTTCTTTATCCCCACATTAACCCCTATCCCCGCCACACACACTCATGCCCTCACCTCCCTGTTGTCTGTGTCCATTGGTTAGGCCTATATGCTTGCATATAAGTCCTTTGGTTGATTTCTCCCCATTAACCCCACCTTCCCCTGCCTTACCTCTGAGGTTTGACGGTCTGATCCAATGCTTATGACTCTGGGACTATTTATGATCATCAGTTTATGTGGTTCATTGGAGTCCACATATGACTGAGATCATCTGATACTTATCTTTCTCTGACTGGCTCATTTCACTCAGCATAATGCTCTCCAGGCCCATCCATGCTGTTGCAAATGGTAAGAGTTCTTTCTTTGTTATTGCCTTACTAGAGGCCTT
>NW_006287680.1:1175342-1181028 GCF_000327345.1 Myotis davidii
CTGTGCTCATGTTTTAATTGGATTGTTTTATTGTTGTTGTTGATGTTGTTGTTATGGTGTTGATTTGTCTGAGGTCTTTATAAATTTTGGATATTAACCTCTTATTGGATGTATCATTGGCATATATATTCTCCCATTTAGTAGGTTTTCTTTTTGTTCTGTTGATGATTTCCTCTGCTGTGCAAAAACTTTTTATTTTGATGTAATCCCATTTGTTTATTTTCTCTTTAGTTTCCATTGCCCTAAGAGCAGTATCAATAAAGAAATTGCTTTGGAATATGTCTGAGATTTTGCTGCCTGTGGATTCCTCTAGTATTTTTATGGTTTCTCGTATTATGTTTACGTCTTTTATCCATTTTGAGTTTGTGTTTGTGTATGGTGTAAGTTCGTGGTCTAGTTTCATTTTTTTGCATGTATCTGTCCAACAGAAAACCCTAAAGACTCCAACAAAAAATTATTAGACTTAATAAATGAATTCAGCAATGTAGCAGGATACAAAATTAATGCCAAAAAATCTATGGCATTTCTATACACCAATAATGAACTTACAGAAAGAGAGACTAAAAAAGCAATCCCATTTACCATCACACCAAAAAAATTAAGCTACCTAGGAATAAACTTGACAAAGGAGGTAAAAGACCTATACGCAGGAAACTACAGGACACTGAAAAAAGAGATAGATGAAGACATAAACAGATGGAAGAACATACCGTGTTCATAGACTGGTAGAATAAACATCATCAAGATGTCCATACTACCCAAAGCAATCTATAGATTCAATGCACTTCCCATTAAAATACCAACGGCGTATTTCACAGTCCTAGAATAAACTTTCCTAAAATTCATCTGGAATAAAAAAAAGAACCCCGAATAGCTGCAGCAATCCTGAGAAAGAAGACCAAAGTAGGTGGGATCTAAATATCAAACTGTATTACAAAGCCACTGTTCTCAAAACACCCTGGTATTGGCACAAGAACAGACATATAGATCAATGGAATAGAATAGAGAACCCAGAAATCGACCCAAACCACTATGCTCAATTAATGTTCGACAAAGGAGGCATGAACATACAATGGAGTAAAGATAGCCTCTTCAATAAATGGGGTACAAATTCTTTACTCAGCAAAAATATTTTTTGAAAATTAAAGTTTAAAAAAGTAGAGAGAAAGAGACTTCCAGAATGGTGAGTGAGGAATTTGGCAAATACTGTCCTGAAAAAGCAATAATAATAGTAAACAAAATTATTTTAAAAAATTCAAAAACTAGGAATTGGCCAAAAGTATTAAACAATTTGAGAACTGTTAATTTAAAAAAAAATTACCGAATCATGATTAGAACAGTGGAATTTGTGGTATTTTCATCATTCCCAACATAACCACTTCCCCAACTCCATAATACAGAAATACTATTAGTCCAGTAGGAGCAGAATGAAGAAATTTCTACATTCAGTGGTGGTATCTTCCAACTGAGGCTTCACACACCATGGAGCAGAGAAAAGAAAACCCTACTTTCCCCTTGTTTGAATTCCTGACCCATTAAATCCATGAATCATAATAAATGATTGTTTTACACCATAAATATTGGACTAATTTGTCACACAGCCATACTAACTGGAAGATAATTGTTACATGAACATGGCATTCTGCCATAAAACAAAAAAAAAAAAATAGCAACATTTTGAGTACCAGATGTTAGGCCTAAATTAGAAAGCCTTTAGATTATTAGTGGAAGCATAAGAGCCCTCATAAAATGTGTCATTTAAGGATTAAAAGAAAGCAAGGAATTTGTCATCAGAGCATGAAGGAAAGAAAAACCTTGTTATGCAGAAGTGGGAAGTTTAGACAATGTCATCTGCAGCTATCTGGAAAAAAAACAAACATGTAACAAATTGGATGATGTAACCAAGGAGTTTTAAAGTTAAGTGTCAAAAGTGACACCTGCCTTCTTGTTGATGCTTATAAAAAATGGGAGAGAAATAATCTACATAAAGAATTGTTAAGTACAAAGAAAGTTAAAAAAAATTATTTGCAGACTTTCCAAGATTCTAGAATTAGGAAAGGGTTTTAGAGACAATACATTGTAAGATTATAAAATACTAGAGGTCCTATGCATGAAATTCGCACAAGGGGCTCAGCCCTCACAGCCCCAGCTTCATCCGGAAGGTCATCTGGAAGGATGTCCAGAAGGTCGTTTGGCTGCCTGGTCTAATTAGCATATTACACTTTTATTATTATAAGTAATATGTAAAATTATAGGATTACTAGATGCCTGGTGCACAAATTCATGCATGGGTGGGGTACCTCGGTCTGACCAGTGATCCGAGCCATCAGGGGGCTGGCTGGCTGGGAGAGGGACCATGGGAGGTTGGCCCCTGCAGAAAGCTAACCAACGGCCGATTCTATGAGGAATCAGGCTCCCTCCTCTCTCCTGTCTGGGTCCAGGGTGTGAGTGAACCAGATTCGGGGCTGTCAGGGCCCCAGCAGCAAGATCTGGGTCAGTGCATGTCATAGCTCCCGGCCAATTGTCTGGTCGTTTTGGTCATTCCAGTCGTTTGGTCATAACAGCTGCTTACGTTTTTATATATATTTAGATAAAATCCTTTGTAAAACCAAAGAAAGATCTAATGTGGTATTGCCAAGAATCATTTAATTCACCAAAAACTCCACTGAAGATCTTAAGGACTTGTCTCACAGACCTTCTCAACTGAACAATAAAGTTTGTAATATCTTAAGAACATTCATTATTTCTCAGAAGTCAACTAGAGCAGGGCTAATCTCAAAGGAATTTGTGATTGTGGCTTTCGTTAATGGAAAAGATTATGTATTAATTCATAAGAAAATCACTAAGTTTTTAAAAATATTTATATTAGCTCCTACTAAAATATTAAAAGAGGTCTTTGGAACCCCAACCTTTTACAAATAAGAAGGATGGTGTGTGTGCGGGGGAAGAACATGCTGCTTTTTATTGGTGGGAAAACAGGATAAATAAAAGCATAAAACCAAAAACTTTATTGAATCATTCACAGGCACTAAGACTAAACCCTAATCAAGAACTGGCAACATGTCATCCAGTTGGTGTGGCTCAGTGATTGAGCACTGACCTATGCAGCAGGAGGTCACAGTTCAATTCCCGGTCGGGGGGTCAGAGCACATGCCTGGGTTGTGGGCTCAATCCCCAGTGTGGAGTGTGCAGGAGGCACCCAATCAATGATTCTCTCTCATCATTGGTGTTTCTCTCTCTCTCTCCCTCTCCCTTCCACTCTGAAATCAATAAAAAGCATAGTTTAAAAAAAGAATTGACAACATGTACCTAACTGTATTTCTGAATTTCTATGGAGCAATGGTTCGAGCATGCCTCCTGCTTTTCTGTTTGAAAAGGAAGATCAATTCCTATCAAACATTTCATGTTGAAGGACGTGGTGTGTGTGTGTGTGTGTGTGTGTGTGTGTGTTGCCAATAGCATCTTTTTATTTTTTAAAATATGTTTGCTGTTTTTATTGATTTCAGAGAGAAGAAGGTAGAGAGAGATAGAAACATAAGTGATGAAAGAGAATCATCAATTGGCTGCCTCCTGCTTGCTCTCTACTGGGGATCAGGCTGCTAACCTAGGCCTATGCCTTGACCAGGAATCAAACCATGACCTTCTGGTTTGTGGGTGGATGCTCAAACACTGAGACACAGCATCTGGGCACAAAGAGCATCTTTTTAATTCACAGGACTTTTAAGTCAAGAGAAGATATACTTGAAAAGTTATACTTGAAGAACAACTGCTGACGAGCCTGAGCCCAACACAACATATGTAAGTAAGGAGATCCTAGACCTTGAGATTGAACGTGTTGCTGTAGCAGGGGTCCTCAAACTACGGTCCGCGGGCCAAATGCAAATACAAATATTGTATTTGTTCCCATTTTGTTTTTTTACTTCAAAATAAGATATGTGCAGTGTGCATAGGAATTTGTTCATAGTTTTTTTTTAAACTATAGTCCAGCCCTCCAACTGTCTGAGGGACAGTGAACTGGCCCCCTGTTTAAAAAGTTTGAGGACCCCTGCTATAATGGGATAGGAGTTGGGGGTTTTTGGGAGAGGCAAATATGAATTTTGTATGTAGAAGAGATGTGGATAATTTGACCAGAGTACAGATTGTAGTAGATGTTAGTAGACCCATGGCATTTATACAACACATATATGTTACATTATGAGTGACACCTTCTCACTCTGTGACATGAGGTTTCTGCCCTCTCCCTATTGAGCTTGAGTTGGGAATTGTAATTTTTCTGACCAATAATGTGTAGTAGAAATTATGTTGTATGACTTCTGGCTAAGTCATAAGAAGGATACTGTTTCTTCTGTCTGGTCTTTCTCTTTCTCAAGACAATTTCCCTTGTAACCCAGACACAACCTGAGGAACTCCAGGTCATATGGAGAGGCCATATTTAGACTACCCAACTGAAAATCCAAAGAAAGGTTTCAATGTATAACTAGCATCAACTTACATTTATTAATATAAGTGTCTTCAGAAGATTATATTAATTAGCCCAGCTGGCATGGCTCAGTGGTTGAGCGTTGACTTATGAACCAGGAGGTAATGATTGATTCCTGGTCAGAGCACATAACTGGGTTGCAGACTTGATACCCAGTACGAGGTGTGCAGGAGGCAGCTGATTCTCTCTCATCGTTGATGTTTCTATCTATCTCTCCCTTCCCTTACTTTCTGAAATCAATAAAAATATATTTAAAAAATAAGATTACATTAATCGGCCATTGAGTCTACCAGATGAGGGCCTAGACATCGTAAAGTAGAGCCAAGGTATCTCTACTATGCTCATTATAATTCCAATCCCACAAAATATCTGAGCCAAAATTTTTAGAGATTAATTTTTATCTAGCCTTAGTAAAATAAACATTTTCCTGGCATGAGCAAAAATAGGACATAAAAAGCAAAAATTAATAAATTTGATTTCAAGAAAGTTACACTTTTATATCTTTAAAGATACCATTAAGAAAATGAAAAGGCAAGCCACAGAATGAGAAAATATATTTGTAATATACATATGCTAAAAAGCACACTTTAAGCATAATATATGAACACTTAAAATTCTATATTAAGAAGACAGCCCACTAATAAAGTGGGCAAAATATTTGAATGGAAATTCAAAAATTATACATATGCATATATATTAAAAAGCACACAAACAATCAGCATCATTACTCTTAAAGAAAATAAAAATTAAAATCACAATGAAAGGCCAGGACCGGTTTGGCTCAGTGGATAGAGCGTCGGCCTGCGGACTGAAAGGTCCCAGGTTCGATTCCGGCAGGGGCATGTACCTTGGTTGCGGGCACATCCACAGTGCGGGGTGTGCAGGAGGCAGCTGATCGAAGTTTCTCTCATGGATGTTTCTAACTCTCTATCTCTCTCCTTTCCTCTCTGTAAAAAATCAATAAAATATATTTAAAAAATCACAATGAAAAATCAGTACACATTCACTAGAATGGTCAAAAATTCTATGTCTGGCATGTATTTGGAAAAACTGGAATGCTCATACATTGCTTGTTGAACTCTAAAATGTTACGACCAGTTTGAATATCACTTTGGTTATATCTATAAGGGTAAACATAGACTCCATAAATGCCATGATTCCAATTCTAGATATATATCTAAATTTAAAGAATATATATATATTCTT